>NC_087211.1:89351222-89358722 GCF_015104395.2 Macrobrachium nipponense | reverse complement strand
GAGGAAGAGTCCTTAAATATATCGGTGGATATTGTATGAAAAAGTTTTCCTTTAAATATCCAAATATAGGGTACATTGTTAACAGCAAGACGTCAGAGACATGGGTCCATTATATAAGTGAATGGAAAACTTATGCACGGCCATCAGGACGACTTTTTTCTAAACTGAAAATTTGTAGAGAAATTTTTACAGCAATTCATGGCTATGGTCTTAGACCAGGAACGGAATGCATAAAAAACAATGGCTGCTGAAATGAAATCTGCTGTCGCTGGTGTTGCTGACGAGGTTGTGGAATTTTTTGCCAAAATATCAGTGTGTTTTTTAGAATGCGGCACCTTCAACAACATTATCGACGAGTAAAAAGAAACAGAGGACTTGCAGGACTACAGTAAGAAAACCCATGAAACAACAACTTATTTTTTCCCCTCAGGGTCCACACCTGGCTCGGTGAGAACAAACTCATGCATATATCAATTCCTTCACCATTAAACTGTCATCTTTGTTCTGTTAATCTGTTAGAATTGAAATGAGAGTTCATAGTACCAAAACAACTTTCTCTATGTTAATCCTTAACTCGTTGTATAGGATTTAGTACCAAGGACAACTTTCTCTACGTTAATCCATACCTCCTTGGTTAGGGATAAGTGACGATCAATACATTACAGTATTTGTGTTCCCCCTTGAAAGGTACCTCTATTCCTTATGACTTTTTGTTAAGAAGCATCAGATTATTATGAAACTTGAAGTATGGTCTTTCATAAGGAACATCTGTACTTTAAGTAAAACAAAATAAAAATATTTATACATTAAGAAGTATTTTTTTGGAAAGGTATCCTTGCATCGTGTTACTACGTATACTGTCAGAGTCAGTGCTGTCAGGGGAGACTGTTCGTAGCGTGACGTCATGCGCAGAGGGAACGTATTTTCGCTCGCTGATGAGCCGACCTCTCCCAGTATATTTAAAGGGACCTTGGATACAGAGTTACGATTTTGGCACAGAGGAAGGGAGCGAGAATTAAGAAGGAATCGTAATATAAGCGAAAAAAATGGACATAGAAAGACGATTTGATATTCATTTTGGTACAGAAGAAGCGAAAGAGAATTAAGAAGGAATCGTAATAGAACAGAAAAAAAGGAGATAGAGAAGCGATTTGATATCAATTTTGGTACAGAAGAAGCGAGCGAGAATTGAGAAGGAATCGTAATATAAGTGAAAAAAATTGGATATAGACAATTTGATATTGATTTTGGTAAAGAAGAAGCGAGCGAGAATTGAGAAGGACTCGTAATATAAGAAAAAAAAGGAGATAGAGAAGACGATTTGATATTGATAGCTTGAAATTTTAAATCTAACGATAATGATATGATATTAATAGCTTGAAATTCAATGATAAACTTCCCCCCAAAAATATGACGAATTTATAACCATTTAGCCGAGATGAAAAAAATTGATGTGAAAAGACAGAAATGAAAAGATAATAAAAGATGAACTTAAAAGGACATGGATATGGCTATATGAGATTAACAGGTCTGAATGATCAAATTAAAAGAAAAATAAATGTCAGTGTTGACATTAAAAGATAAAGAAACTCAAAATATAACTGTGAATTCCAAAGATAAAAATACGATGATAATGAAGATATAAAATTAGGAGAAGGTAAATTGGTAATCTAGGACGACTTCTAAGATTTGGTAAACCACCTAATTCCGTTTTATTCCTTCGTAATGGGAAAATTAAAACTAAAATAAATAAATAAAACGAAGCATAATAATAAAATTAAAAAAAATTAAACTTTTGAAGTGTAAAGAAAGAGAATTATAAGGATAATGAAGATAAAAAGGGAAAAAGACAAACTGGGAAACTGAAGTAATTTCAAAACCACCTAATTTCATTTTAGCGAAACGAAAATAAAAATGAACAGAGGAAGCACAATAAAAAAAATAAAAAATAAGAAATATCTCGCGGAAAAGAATGAGGCATAAGAATCACCCAAAACATTTCGAAGAAAAATACGAAACCAAGAATGTCGGATAAAACTCATTCGCTTATTTTCGTGGTGGGTCAGAGGTCAACCCGTTTATGAAAAATAATGACAGAAAAAGATGATTTTCAAGGCTACCAGGAAAAGAAGATATGCTTACTTTATTGATTAATGTAATTGAAATGTCCACAATTGGTGCACAAACTTAAACTACAACAGGGATAAAAGTCACCAAAGAAGAAATATTAATAACGTGTACAGTCATAAAAAATGTCCAAAACAAGTGAAAGAAAATGACAAATTTTTAAAATTGCACAACAGATGAAAGGGAGAGGCAGATCTTTTAGCAGAGAGAAATGAGGCGAAAGGAAATCAGAAATAATGAGACTTAGCATTAGACAGGGAACACACAGGCCGGAAGATAAACGGAATAGGAATAATTACAGAAAAGAAAGAGAAAATAAAAGTAGTAGAATTACTGAAGCAAAATGAATTTAAAGGCTGATGCAGGATCCGTTTCAGAGATAACGAGAAACATATCGCAAAAGTTGAAAGTACTTCACATATATCTTTTATATATATATATATATATATATATATATATATATATATATATATATATATATATATATATATATATATTATATATATATATACACGTTATATATACAAACATACATGCATACAAACACACGCATATAACTTCTAAGAAACTACAGAAAGATGATTCTCTCTCTCTCTGTACATATATATATATTGTAATAATATGCTTAATTTTCATTCGTGGCCTGTAAAGTCAATTTCATTCAGTTACTTTCAATTTAATATTTTTTATTGCCACAAAAAAAAAAAAAAAAAAAAGACTGGTTAAGGTTTTTCTCGCTCCCACCGAAGGTGTTATTATTTAAGTGGTACCTCGCCCATGAGAATTGTTTTTTCTCTTTTCATGTATTTATTCGGCCGGATGCTTGTTTGGTGATTACGGAGGGCGTTGACGGTGTTCCGCCTCCTAATTACTAAAGTCGCTGTGGAAGCTGCAGTCTTGTTTGAGAACGTCTCCTGTGCTCTGTTCGGGCACCCACCCTCCTGTGTGCTGCAGAATTTACTATATCTACGCCCCCACACCTCTGGAACTGCCTGCTGCCCCTTGGGAAAGCATCTTGTCTTGTCCCTTGTCCTGCTTTCGTCCTGAAACCTCCGGAGTCGTGAAAAGGCCTGAATCTGTTCAGAATGCTGGTAAGGATATACTGAATATATTCGTTGTAGACGTTACTGACGCGGGTCAGTGTATCCTCCGGCTGCAGACCCCCTTCGTGATTCCGGAGCAGTTGATAGACAGCCTGTGTGCATTCAGTAGTGGTGTCATCGCCCATTAGTGCCTGCTTGTAACCACCTATGATGTTAGATCGAGTGATCCGTGTAAAGTTATTTGTAATTATGTATGTAAATATTTTGTTTTTGAGTAATTGTAAGATCTAGGATTAAGGTTCTTTCCCTCTTTCATTATCTTCTCCAAAAGAATATTTTTCAGGGCTTTCTAGAAATAGGCTGTTTTCCTTCCTCATCCTAATTACTGTCTCTTGTTCTATCGTGTGAATGAGGATATTTTTAGGTAAAACATTTTGTAAACCCTAATCACATTTTTTTTTCATGTGGGTTTAATTTAAGATTTGTTTTATAATAAATACTAAAGTTTTGGTTTATATTTTCGTTAATCTCCTTGAGTGTTATTTGGTGTTTTTCACTGTCTGGAGATCTTGCCCCTTGGCTTTAAATTCTAACCTTTGTGGCACTGATCGTTAAGAGAAAAGAGCCTGTTCTTACCAACTTATACTTTTGAATAGTTGTGAGTTATGTTCATAACAATATATATATATATATATATATATATATATGTATATATATATATATATATACATATATATCATTATATATATATATATAATATATAAATATATATATATATATAATATATAATATATATATATATATATATACTGTATAAATCAATATCCATGCACACTCGACAAACAACACTCACAAACGACGAAAACACAAACTATACAAATAAACAAATAAACAAACAAATTGAAGCATAAGCATTTTTCTAGATAGCACCTCACATTAATTGCCTTTAGCGAGCGAACAGCACTTTCGGCCATTAAACTAAACGGTCCTAATGACCGGAGCCATTACGGCCCAACCGGGATTCCGTGGTCTTCACACTAATTAACAAGCGCCGTTATTTAATGCATTTTCATTAAAACTGTATCCGGTATTAGGTGCTATCTTCAGCAGCCGATAATGACAACGTTTGGGTTTGGGGTAAAAAACGGGGTTAATTTACATTCTTGAATTAAACAAATAAAAAAAATTGTGGGGCAAAAACAGAGGCTAATTTACACTTTAACAATGCAAAAAAATCGTGGAGTAAGAAATGGGGCTAGTTTTTCTTACAAACAAAAAATCTTACAAACAAAAAACGGAAAATGAAAAAAATCGTGGAGTAAAAACCAGGGTTAATATAAATTTCACAATAAATAAATAAATAAATAAGTAAATAAATAAATGAACAAATAAAAAAATAAAAAATGCGTTTGGCTAAAGATTTGGGTCAGAAAATTTAGCGCAAAAAATAACAAAATAAGTAAACATGATTTCTAACTCAGGGTCACGAATAGGAATTACGAACTGAATCCTGAAATGATATGGAAAAGCACGTGTTGGAGAGAGAGAGAGAGAGAGAGAGAGAGAGAGAGAGAGAGAGAGAGAGAGAGATTCAGTTTCCATCAATATTAACTGACTTGAATTTGAGCTAAGAAAACAAAACTATAATGACAGGCACTGGGTAATTTCAGCCATTCAGTGCTGAAGACAGTAAGAAAGAGTTGGAGAGGTTGGACAGCAAAATGGAAATAGAAAGAGGGAATGGAGGTAAAGTCATAAGGCTAAAAGGTGGGTGCAAAACGTGAAGGATTGCTTATAGTTCCACGCAAGATGCTCTGGGGCCGCTACACCCCTTATTTGAATTCTATAATTTTCAGTAATGCTAAACAGTGCCTACAGTGCAATATGTGAGGTACACTGACGGCACTAACCCGCCCAACCCCTAATGGAATTCTTGACGTTTTAGTAATGCCAAACAGCGCCTACGTTGCAATTAAAGTGTGCTGATGGCGCTACATCCCCCTACGGGAATTCTATATTCAGTAGTGATGCCAAACAGTGCCTATTGTCGTACATCCTCAACAAAGGCACTGCAATTTCCACGTCAGCGAAGTAAAGCAATATCTTGCAGTTTCTGTAACTCATTTATCCGCAGCAATTTCCACGTCAGCTAAGTAAAACGATTCTTCATATTTTCTGCAACTCATTTATAAGCAGCAATTTCCACGTCAGCTAAGTAAAACGATTCTTTATATTTTCTGCAACTCATTTATAAGCAGCAATTTCCACGTCAGCTAAGTAAACCGATTCTTTATATTTTTTGCAACTCATTTATAAGCAGCAATTTCCACGTCAGCTAAGTAAACCAATTCTTTATATTTTCTGCAACTCATTTATAAGCAGCAATTTCCACGTCAGCTAAGTAAACCAATTCTTTATATTTTCTGCAACTCAATTATAAGCAGCAATTTCCACGTCAGCTAAGTAAAACGATTCTTTATATTTTCTGCAACTCATTTATAAGCAGCAGTTTCCACGTCAGCTAAGTAAAACGATTCTTTATATTTTCTGCAACTCATTTATAAGCAGCAATTTCCACGTCTGCTAAGTAAAACAATTCCTTGTATTTTCTGTAACTCATTTATCCGAGAAATCTCCACGTCAACTAAGCAAAACAATGCTTTATATATAACTCATTTACAAGTAATAAGAGCCGAGAAGGAGAAGCATCTGCGGTTGCATTCCGCTCTCTGTCTGAATTGCTCTTGTCCAAACAAAGTGAGCTTTTTATGTTGTTTACACTGAGAGGCAAAGCAAAAAACTTTCTCCCAAACTTTCGACAATTGTTTTTTTTACGCGTCTTTATGAGAGAGAGAGAGAGAGAGAGAGAGAGAGAGAGAGAGAGAGAGAGAGAGAGAGAGAGTTTAATTCTTTCCTGGGAAATGGGCGTGAATGCCAGCTGGATGATAGTGATACTGGGAGAATGTGATGATGATGATGATACTGGAGTGATCGTGATTACGAATGACATTAGGAGACTGTGTGATAATTCTATAGCGATAATGATGATACATGGACAATTGTGATGATGGTGGAATGATAGTGATAACGATGATACTGGAAGAATGCATAATGATGCTGGGATGATGGGGATCATGATAGCGAAAATGATAGTACGAAAACGTGCCGACAATGATAGTGGAATTATAATAACTATATTATGATCATGTCACTGAAATAAAAATGCTGGCAATGATACTAGAATGATACCTAAGGATATTATGACAGAGACAGCAATACAATCATGATGATAATAATACGACGTTGATAGTAGAAAGGGTCTGTTGGAAACATTCATGATACCGATGTGATGATGATACTAGAATAAAGATGATGATACTAATACAAATGATGATAATGCAGTACGAAGATCATTTAAACGGAATAAGAACGTTGATGATACTGATAATGACAATGATGGTAATGGAATGATGAAAATGATCAAGAATGATAGTACAAGAATGATGATGCTGATAATGGCAATGATGATATCAGAATGATAATGATACAACTACTGTTCTCCATTTATAACGAATAATTCCTTGAAAATACCCAAACGATAGTGATGATGTTAATGAATCAAAGACTATAATGAATGGATGATCCGATAAGGCCATCAGGATGATAATGGCACTATACTGGCGTTCCATGATACGAACAAACACTTCAAAATTAAGAAAAGAGCCAAATAAAATATTACGAAGATAATATTGATAATGTTAATAAATGAAAGACAATAATGAATGACTGATCCGATTAGGATATCAGGATGATAATGGTAATAATACTGGCGTTCCATGATACCGAACAAACCCTTCAAAATTAAGAAACGACCCAGAAAGAATATTACGAAGATGATGGTGATAATGATAACGCAAGAAACGATTGAATGCTCCGATAAGGCTATCAGATTTATAATGGTACTAATACTGGCGTTCCATGATACCAAACAAACCTTCAAAATGAAGAAACGACCCATAAAGAATATTACGAAGATGATAGTGATAATGATAATGAAAAAATGAATAAATGCCCCGATAATGGCATCAGAATGATAATGGTACTAATACTAGTGTTCCATGATACCGAACAAACCCTTCAAAATAAACGTCCCAAAAAGAATATTACGAAGATGATAGTGATAATGATGATGAAAGAAATGATTGAATGACCCGATAAGGCTGTCAAAATGATAATGGCACTAATACTGGCGTTCCATGATACCAAAAAACCCTTCAAAATGAAGAAACGACCCAAATAAAATATTACGAAGATAATAATGATAATGATA
>NC_087211.1:89321222-89343722 GCF_015104395.2 Macrobrachium nipponense | reverse complement strand
CTTTTCAGCTGGTCGTTAGTGGATGTTTCTCTCTTTCCTACCATTATTTTGAGTTATTTCTTACTCTCCTTTCTTCTTATGCTTTTTTTAACCGTTCAGTTTCTTTAACTTTCTGCAGTTCTCAATTTTTCTGACTTACAAATTTTCTAATTCAATGCACTTCTTGCCAATCTGTTTTCGCATCTTGCAAATTCACTCATTTGTCATATTCTCTCTCTCTCTCTCTCTCTCTCTCTCTCTCTCTCTCTCTCTCTCTCTCTCTCTTTCTATATATATATATATATATATATATATATATATATATATATTATATATAATATATATATTTATATATATATATGTATATATATATAATAGATATATATATATATATATATATATATATATATATATATATATATATATATATATATATATAGTATGTATATATATATATATATATATATATATATATATATATATATATATATATATATTCTCTTTCTAGCCCTCTTTGCTTTCGACTCATATTCTCTTTACTGCCCCGTTGTTCTAATCTTCATTATTGTAATTCATATTTTCTTTTCAAGTCAATATCCTTTCGATATCTGTCTTAACTCAGTTTTTTCTTATTCAATAATAGAATATCTTTCCTATTACGTAACCTGCAGGTTCCCTTGTTTAATACATTGTATTTCGTCATTCGGATCTCAAATTCCCATAATCAACGAGTCTCTCTCAATGGTCCTTGTCTTTGCAAATTCTGAATTCCCTTAATTCAATTCTTGATTCCCTTAATTCACTTGAAAATGATCTTACTCAAGTTTAGAATTCCCTTAATCCACTTTGGAATTCCCTTTACCTAATTTTTAATTCCGTTAACCAACTTGAAAATGATCTTTCTCCCCCTGTAGAATTCCCATAATCCCGTTTAGAATTCCCTTAATCCACTTCTGAATTTCCTCAATCTACTTTTGAATTCCCTTAATCCACTTCTGAATTTCAGTAATTTACTTCTGAATTCCCTTAATCCACTTTTGAATTCCCTCAATCTACTTTTGAATTCCCTTAATCCACTTCTGAATTTCCCCAAGTTCTAAATTTCCTTGACCAACTCCACTCTCTCACTGTTCGAGTTTTAGGTGACTAATTCTCTTCTGAAATATCTTCTCTTCCCTCTCTCTCATTCGCGAACTCGAATCCCTTCATCAAAGAGTCTCCCTACCTCCTCCCTCCCTCCCTCCCTCAATTTCCTTCTCCAAGCATTTGGGTAGGAACCATTTCTGCTGAGACGTCTCCCCTCTTCTCCTCCTTGCTGACTTATGTGACAGAGCCCCGCATCCTCGGCGCCCTCTGCATCTTATAAAAATTCGCTGAGGGCCTCCTCTCCATCTTTCCGATCTTGCTGGGTGCTTTTTGGCAACCCCCCGCGTGGTGACTTTGCATCGGCTATTTTGAATGGTTCTTATGCAGGCAGCCTATGTGACTGTCCGATTTGGTCTGATCAGCTTCTCTCCTTGTGGAGAAATTACTCTGATATCTGCTTTTTTATTATTTTTATTTTTATATATATATTTTTTTTAAATGGTGCTTACGTAGTCAACCTTATGTGACTGTCTAATATGGTCTGTTCAGCATTTTTCCTTCTGGTGACTCAGATCTGTTTCTATGTCTGTTTGTTTGTCTGTGCAGAGGCTGTCTCAAAATGCTAATGGTGAGGTGTCTGGCAGTGTTGTTACATTCATATACATTAAGCATCTGGACTAAGCAAATATGTAATCTTAACCCATTGTTTTACAAAGAACATATTTGTACACAATGACAACACAATCTGTACATTACACTTCATTTTAATAGCGCCCCCCCCCCCCCCCCCCACCCCCCCCCCAACGTCACACAATTTGGGTATGCTTATCACTACAAGCCTTGGATCTGAGTGGGGGATAAAAAACCAGCTCTACCTTTCGTGGCCAGATTCGATTCCACGCGTTAGAGTAAATAAATCATGGAAGCTGCAATCCATTATGTCATGAAGAAAAATGAGAACATATTTCAGCATGTCAATACGTACATACAAAGGGGAGGGTTGGAGTTAGACAAGGCATCCATCCGTAAAACAGATGCTAAAACTCACCATAAAACAAGCTGTCCAATTAGCGTAGGAAAAAAAATCTTGAAATGTCTCATAAAAAACAGCGACCCCGACTAGGGATTAAACTAAGAAGAAAAAGAAGAAGAAGAAGAAGAAAATGTGAAGAAGAGGAAGAAGAAATAATACATACACACACACACACACACACACACACAAATCGAATTCAGATGCATTGTTGCACAGCTCAAATGGACCAATCCCCACACGTCATAAAATACCGTTTTGACTTCTCTGTTTATTCCCCACTCGCATTTCATGGCTTGCAGGGATAATCGCATCCAACGAGCAGAAGGAGACGAAATACTAAAATTAAATATATCTCTGCCGACATCATTACAGGATACCCAGCGTATCCGGACGACCAACCGAATCTGTAGGATAATAATATCCTTTGGCCTCGGGGGGCAGAATGCGCTACCTGGGCAAAGCCTAGTTTTTGAAGTGATCCTTCGTGATCTCATAAAAGGTCAGAATTGGAGACGAGCGTGTTTACATTTCCTGGCCAGGGAAAATAAGCCGTGTTTGTCGAGTAATAGATGCACGTAGGCAAATGTAGGTGCATGTATAATGTATAAAATCGTCGGGGATGCGTTTGTATTACGAAATGAATGCGTATGTGTGTAGCTGGGTCCTTGAATAAAATAACTAAAGGATATCATGCACTGCAAGACAATGTTCAAGTTGCTCTTCCGATTAAGGAACGAGGTATGGAGGAATTATTGATTTGATTTTTTATTTATATAGATTTTTGGCATTATGCCAAGCACTGGGGCAATTAAGGCCATTCAGCGCTGAAGCGGGCATTGAGAGTAAAAGGTTTGAAAGGCGTAACAGGAGGAAAACCTCAAAGCAGTTGCACTATGAAACCATTGTTATGAGAGGGTGGACAGTAAGATGGAAGAAAGAGAATATGAACGGAGGTACAGTAAAAGGAATGAAAGTAGTTGCAGCTAGGGGCCGAAGGGACGATGCAAAGAGTATTACCTACATTGCACAGAATGAGGTGCACTGACGGCACTACCCCCCTACGGGGATGGAGGAATTATTGGGAAGGGCTAGACTGGCTGTTGATGAGCCTTCTGAGAATGTGGCAGGAGCAGCAATATATTGCGTCTATAAATTCAGCGTCAAGTCTTTTGAGATAAAGCTAACAGTCCCATTCCCTCTTCCATCATGATTACGACCACTACAGTCGACTGACCTCCAGGTGCTTACTTCACTGCTTAGGCTAACAATTTAAAGGGAAGCGTTTAAAGAGCTCCGCCTCGCCCGGGAATCGAACCCGTGGAGAGTATGGAGTGCCAAGGGCACGTTCTATTAAATCTCCGTTTGGGTCTGTTAACCTTGTAAAGCTGATGTAATTGAAATGACTGAATTAACCTTAAATAAAATGAATCGTAGAAAATCTATCTAAAAATGGTGTGATCCGACCTCCAGCTTACTCGGTGCACGTGCTAAAATCTACAGTCAAATAGAGCGTTGTTTCATTAACAAAAATTAAAATAAATACACTATATTTTATTAGAAATAATTCTTCTCTACCGTTTCACATACCCATCGTTTACCTTTTACATTTTTATTCTAATAAATAAATCAAAATATCCTATCCTATAATTCCAGATCTTTTTAGGCTCTTCCATAGGCCTTTCCTATCCCGCTAAACAACAACAGCAACAACTAAGTAGTCTGCAGGCTTACTCCCCGAAAAAAAAGTTAAGTATATCTTAGTTTTACCTGACCACTGAGCTGACTAACAGCTCTCCTAGTGCTGGCCCGAAGGATTAGATATTTTTACGTGAGTAGGAACCAACTGGTTACCTAGCAACGGGACCATCAGCTTATTGTGGGATCCGAACCACATTGTATCGAGAAATGAATTTCTATCACCAGAAATAAATTCCTCCGGTTCCGCGTTGGCCGAGCCGAGAATCGAACTTCGGACCACCGGGTTGGTAGCCGAGCGCGAAATGCACTCGGCCAACTTGGAACTGCTTACTCTCCGAGTAAGCAAACAATGATTTCTGGATTCTACCAATCCTCTCCAGTTTATTCTAATCAAGTTGACTGAATACTTCGAAATCTACTGAATTCAAATAATCAACGTGAAAGTAAATAACTGAAAATCCATTTAGTTAATATAATCTACTATTTAATTAAATTAATTTTACATTTAATTCAAGCAATCTATCATTCGAGTCAATTAATCTACCATTTAAGTAAATTAATTTACAATTTAATTCATGTAATCTACCTTTTAATTCACTTAACATATTAAATTAATTTACCATTGAATTCAATAATTTTCCACCTAAATCAATTAACCTTCCATTCAATTAAATGAATCCACGATCTAATTCAATTATCCTACCATTTAATACAACCAGTCCACCATCTAATTGTATTATTCTACCAGTTAATTCAACCACTCTACCAGGTCAACCGACCTACCTGAAAATAACACGATATGATCTGACTGATTTGTGCCAGTCATGTGTCACGAAACACCTCTGGAAATTCGCGACGTCATTATTCTCATGAACGCGTCCTCTCTGAAATGAACGCGTCCTCTTTGGGGGTCACCAGGTAAGAAAATAATCCAGCTTCACCTTTGTGGTGCGATGACCTTCGTGTTAAGGTTGTGTGGCGTCGAGCGACAAAATTGCGAAAGAGATTTTAATTGCAGCCACAAATGCGAACGTCACTTGCAGGAGACAAGAGTCGCAGAAGAGAGAGTTGTAAATGCAAACGGCAGTTGCAAGAGACTATGGCAAGTGTCAATTGCAAGACACAAGAATTGCAGTTGAAAGACATATGTAAATGAAAACAGCAGTTGCAAGAGACTATGGCAAGCGGCAACTGCAGGAGACCAAAGTTGCAGTTGAAAGAGATAGTTGCAAATGCAAACAGCAATTGCAAGAGACTAAGACAAGTGGCAATTGAAAGAGGCAATTGTAAGTGTCAATTAATAACAGACATTTATAAATGGCAATTATTAGATCACTGCAAGAGACTGGAAATTGGCAATTAAAATAGAAAATTGTAATTGTCAATTGCCAATTAAAAGAGACGATTGTAAGTGTCCAATGACAATTAAAAGAGGCAATTGTAAGCTTCAGCTGTCAATTGAAAGAGACAATTGTAAGTGTCAACTCTCAATTAAAAGAGGCAATTATAAGTGTCGGCTGTCAATTGAAAGAAACTGTTGTGAGTGTCCACTTTCAATTAATAGACGCAGTCGTAAGTGTCAGCTGTCAATTAAAAGAGACAATTGTAAGTGACCATTGTTAATTAAAAGAGACAATTGTAAGTGACCATTGTTAATTGAAAGAGACAATTGTAAGTGTCAACTCTCAATTAAAAGAGGCAATTGTAAGTGTCAGCTGTCAATTGAAAGAGACAATTGTAAGTGTCAACTCTCAATTAAAAGAGGCAATTGTAAGTGTCAGCTGTTAATTGAAAGAGTTGTAAGTGTCCAACTCTCATTAAAAGGGCAATTGTAGTGTCAGCTGTCGAATTGAAAGAGACAATTGTAGTGTCAACTCTCAATTAAAAGAGGCAATTATAAGTGTCGGCTGTCAATTGAAAGAAACTGTTGTGGAGTGTCCACTTTCAATTAATAGACGCAGTCGTAAGTGTCAGCTGTCAATTAAAAGAGACAATTGTAAGTGACCATTGTTAATTAAAAGAGACAATTGTGTCAACTATCAATTAAAAGAGACAATTGCCAGTGTCCACTATCAATTAAAAGAGGCAATTATGTCAACAGTCAATTAAAAGAGACAATTCTGTAAGTGTCCATTGCCAATTAAAAGAGTCAATTGTGTCAACAGTCAATTAAAAGAGACAATTATGTCAACTATCAATTAAAAGACACAATTGAACAGTCAATTAAAAGAGACAATTGTAAGTGCCATCTCTCAATTAAAGGAGACAACTGTAGGTGCCAACTGTCAACTAGAAGAGACAATTGTAAGTGTCAGTTAAAAGAAACAATTATAGTTGCCAGTTATAAAGGACCAGTGAAAGCAGTAAGAAGTAACAATACAGAATGACATGTGACCACTATAAGGTAAAAATAAGATTACTAACTGTAACTGCAAGGGGGAACTCGAGAAAATTACTGAAGGCAATTACAACACGCAATCGGAAATAGTAAATATACAAGAGAATATTACTGACGGCAATTACAGAGGTAACTGGAAGGGGTCAGTAAGAGAAAAACTTGAAGGCAATTACAAAATGAAACCGGAATCGGTGAATATAAGAGACAATTTCTAACGGCAATTACAATTGGTATGTACCTCGAAGGGCAATTATATGAGAAAATGACGAACATAAATTACAAGATGCAACAGGAAGGGGCAAATATGAGAAACTTGCTGACAGGAATGACAACAGGCAGAATATTGCAAAGCAACAATTACAGCAGTAAACTGCAAGAGGAAATTGCGCGACAAAATTGCTAGCGGTAATAACAAGGGAAAATAACATGGGGTAAATACGACAGACAATAACAAGAGAAAATAACCAGTGGTAATAAGGAGAGAAGAGAGCCACTCTCCATAACGAAGGAGAGCCTCACCAGAGGTATGTACATATTTGACGTGATACGAACGAAAATAAAATAAATAAAAGATAAAATTAACACAGCCAGATCCGATCAAGGTCACACGCTCTGGTGTTTTCTCTCATACACGAGTGAAGTTACGTAACCGCAGTCTTTTTTGTTATTTTTCATTTTTACATAGTACATTTATTTTACTTTTTTCATGTTTTTTTTAAACCTCACTGTCGATCCAGCAATGAGCGAGAAACAACAAGCTTTTTTTTCATTTTTAAATTTTTTTTCATGCTTTTTTCAACTTCAATGCCAGTTCGGGAACAAGAATTTTTATTTTTTTTTTTTTTTTCGATTGTTGTACCATTTAATTGACTGTTTGTTTGCCACTGGTGGATAAAAATGAGTTTAATATCAAGGAATTTTACTCTCTTTTCTTTTATGACACTGTAACCTGAGAATAGACGCCTAACTCTCTCTCTCTCTCTCTCTCTCTCTCTCTCTCTCTCTCTCTCTCTCTCATATAGAAGCAAAGTATGAGACCTTTGTAATATTTCATTAAATGTTTCAATTTTTCTATGAGTATTATAATCGGTAGAGTAACATTTCCGAATAGAGCAGAGCAACAAGCGAATAATTCCACTGAACTTATATAACAAAGAAATAAAAGGATTTCGCAAATGACTTCCTTATCAACAGCAAAACAAAGTGACGAGAGGAATGACACAATAATTCTTGAATAAAGCAAGTGGGTGAAAGTGTCTATTATATTACCAAAGTAAAAAAGGTGAGAAGAAAGATGAAACGAAACAATCGAACAAGAGAAAGACGAAGAATAGGATAAAGAATAAAAAAAAACGATGGACGGAACAAAAGAGGCAACATAATAAAAAATGAGTGTAACGAGGAGAGAGCGCTCAAAAAAAGGAGAATACGAATGATAATTGGCAACAGAAAAGGAGATAAAAAGTAAACAAATGAAGAAAAAACAGAAAGGGGATGAAATCCAGAGAGAGAGAGAGAGAGAGGTTATATGATTATTTTTCTCGACAAGAATAAAAAACTTATTCTGAGAGAGAGAGAGAGAGAGAGAGAGAGAGAGAGAGAGAGAGAGAGAGAGAGAGAGAGAGAGAGAGTCATTACAACAAGATTCCAATATTTATGTCGACATGGTCTTTCTCAATAGATGGGATATATAAGCTGCAAAGGGAGCATTTTTGAAGACGTCGAATTCGGGGATGAGAGAGAGAGAGAGAGAGAGAGAGAGAGAGAGAGAGAGGAGAGAGCGGGGGGGGGGGGGGGGGGCCGGCTAAGTGTATCTTTTTACTGAAGAGTGAAAGTTCAGTGATATTTCTATTAAAAAAACCACGAGGGGGGGAGGGGGGAATATACAAGCAAGATTCATTATTATCAAATGAGGGCTCTAGGGAAGATACAGAATATCATAGTCTTCAGTGAATAAAGCCAAGAACAGTAATAATGACGCTCATATTAAAGATAAAACCAGTACAAACAATGATAGTCATTATAACAGTGGCATCAGAAGTAATAGCATCATTTACATTACGCGCTGATAGCAGCAATGATGCTATCAGTCAATACATGGACGTCACACGAGATCATGTTTATTTTTTATTTAAAGGAAAGGAGATCACATCACTTTACAATTTCTTTAAGCTATCCTGGAAGAAAATTCCTGCGTTCTGCAATGGCAGAGGCTTAGGGTATACCAAAACCTTTAAAATGAACTCTTGCGTCGAATAGAATTAGTTATTGTAGGAGTAAGCCATTTTTTTTTATTTTATTTATTTTTTTTTTTTTTTAGGTTGACGAAATGTTGCGTGGCATCACAGGCTGGCTTACGCCTGACCGATGTACGATGATCTTATTTCCGATAACCTGGGATGGCATCCTGGCTAAGTTTCCAATACCCAACCGAATAATTTTTGTTTTTAAAGTCTTTTCTCGCGTATGCAGTATTCCTGTGCCGTTCTGAACATAACCGCTAAGTCAGTGGTAGATAATCTTGTATCAGTTAATATATGAATTCATTGTTTTCTTTATTTTTTCTTTCTGTATTTCTTTTAATTCTTAATGAGCAACGTATTCTTGGGGAGCCTGAATTTCGAGTCAATAGCTCATTTGGTGGGCTTATTCAATATGAATGGGGTTCATCCTCTAGATATCATCCTCTAGATAATAATAATAATAATAATAATAATAATAATAATAATAATAATAATAATAATAATAATAATAATAAAACTCCTTGATACTTTCTTGATCAAATTCTTTATCAGTCGGTCTCGATGCTCGATTGTTGTCGGTTGAAATATATAGAATTGAATACAGAATTTAGGCCATTCAGCGCTGAAAGGTATATTGAGAGTAGAAAGGTTAGAGAGGTGTAACAGGAAGAAAACCTCAAAGCAACTGCACAACGAAAACTGAGAGAATATGAATGGAGGTACAGTAAAAGGAATTAAAGGGGATGCAGCTAGGGGACAAAGGGTCGATACAAAGAACATTAAGTAATGCCTACAGTACACCGCGTGGGGCGCAGTGGCGGCGGTAACCCCCTTGAAAGGGGTTTCGGTTGGAACTTGATGCTTATAGAAAAAAACTCTCGTCTGTTATTCAGAGACTTGCTCTCCTCTCGAACTCTCGATGTTTACTGCATCACCAAAGAAACCGAGATACTTACTAATGCTGGTCTTGGTTCCAAACATATGTCTAACCAGGAACCAGGAACCACCGGGAACTGCGAAATCTCGTTTTCGTGTTCCAACGGGAATGCGTTTAAACACGAGCGTATTACAGCTTCCAACAGAGTCGACTCGAACTGCGATGATTCGTCCTGATAAACGCCCTTTGTCAATTAGCGGACCTTTGCATATTTGCCAATAATATACTGCACTTTTGATTCGATAAATAGGTTATACCTAGAGTATTTTGCAACGCAGAGGGGCTTTATGCAAATTTCATCAATTTGTATATTTATTCACAATGAGTTAATGGATTCAGCTTAGGCAATTACTTCGTGAAATATCGCTTTGGCGAAATAGGTTTATCGAAAGGTTCTTTCCGCTTTATGTGTGTGTGTGTGTGTGTGTGTGCCCGCGAGCGTGGGTGCAAGCGTTTGTATAGACAGACGCAAAGCATGCATTATTCGTTGGAATGAGAACTATAACTCATGATGCTTTATCAACATTGTAGTTACAGAGAGAGAGAGAGAGAGAGAGAGAGAGAGAGAGAGAGAGAGAGAGAGAGAGAGAGAATTTTTTTTATTCACATCAATATACATTGTTGGAATCCAAATGTGATATAAATTTAAGAGAGAGAGAGAGAGAGAGAGAGAGAGAGAGAGAGAGAGAGAGAGAGAGAGAGAGAGACTTTTTAGTTACATCAATATATTGTTGGGATACAGATGTGTGTGCGAGAGAGAGAGAGAGAGAGAGAGAGAGAGAGAGAGAGAGAGAGAGAACGGCGTATTTCTTTTTCGAGTTACTGTGACAGTAACCGGAGCTTTGACGTGCCTCCCAAAATTAATAAAAATAATAATATGAATTTCGGGAATATTTCTTCATCCTTTTCCTCAGTGGGGGACATTATTATCTTCACTTATTTCGAAATGACTAAACATTTTCAGGCGGAATTATATTTCATAATCAGTCAACAGGTTTTTTTAAATATTAATAAGCAAAGACGTTTTTTTTAAATTTTCTTGTAAATATTTCAAATAAATATTTAATGAAAACCAAAAGTAATTCGAAAAAAAAACTTTATTCTTAACTATGCACCAAAATACATTCGAATAAAAATAAAATACTTTTAATTATGCAGGGTGAACTCAAAGGCTAGCTGGATAGTGCTAATTCACAGAATTAGTTGCTGTTGCTAGTTACAACTTCAACTTTTTTTTATAAACTTTAATAACAGAAGTAATGTTATTTCATTGTATGTAACTGGTCCAATATTATTTTTTGACTTGCCACTATAAGCACAGTTTTACAGAGCCAGATATAATTCCCTGTTATGAATACTGTAGGTATTGTTGTTGTAGTTAATTGTATTATCATTGTTGTTAGTTTAGTGCTGTTGTTGAAGTTATCATCGTCATAACAATACTCGAGATTACAGTAAAAAAAATATTCTACCGAATTTGGGAGTATAAATACTATTATCCAATTTAGGTCTATAAATACTATTTTCCAATTTAGGTCTATAAATACTATTTTCCAATTTAGGTCTATAAATACTATTTTCCAATTTAGGTCTATAATCACTATTTTCAAGTTGAGGTGCATAAATCTATTTTCCAATTTATGTATATAAATAGTTTTCCAATTTTGGTGTATAAGTACTTTCTTCCAGTTTAGGAGTATAATTACATGTTCCAATTTAGGTCTATAAACACTATCAAGAATAAATGTAGAAAAAATCCTAAAACAAATATTTTTAGTAATATTTCTTAAGTCAGCCACCCCAATTCACCATAAACCCAAAAAATTGCCCTCCCCCCCCACCCCACCCCATCTATTAAAACCCTAGAGCCCATTGTTTCCGGCCCACCAAATTTTGGGACCCGCCCTTCCTCTATTTTTCAAATAGCTTTTGTCGTTTCACTCTCTCCTCTCTCTCTCTCTCTCTCTCTCTCTCTCTCTCTCTCTCTCTCCCCTCAGTGTAAATACAAACACCTCAAACGGAATTCGGAATGCCGTTTTCAAACAGGGTGACAAAGAAACTTGTCTGATTGGATTTCTTTGAGTTCTTCTTTGTCGCAATTTAGAAGAACAAAGAACAAATGAATGAACAAATGAACGCTCTGTAGGACGTCGATATGACGTGACATTTAGGTAAATTGAAGAAGAAGCTTAACGTTAATAGCTAATAGTTTTTTTTTTATTTATTTTTATTTTTTTTTACTGACAGCGAAGATCATACTGCTGTTTTTAGTATGTCTAATAACAGAATTAATAGCGCTTTGAAGCAGATCATGGTCAAGAATATAAATGCAAGTGAACATAATATTTAAATGAAATCCACAGAGTTAAACACATACATACACATTATACACACACACACTCACACACACATACACACACACACACACACACACACACACACATATATTATATATATATATATATATAGATATAGATATATATATATATGATATTATAAATCTATTAATACCAGGAAGGAGAAACAAAAATACAGCTAAAACATAAATGTATAAATATTATATAAATATAATATATATATATATATATATATATAATATGTATATATATATATATATATAGATATAAACATATATATATATATAGAATATTATATATATATATATATATATATATTATCTATATATATATATATATATATATATATATATATATATGTATATATATATATATATATATATACATACACACTATAATATATATATATATATATATATATATATATATATATATATATATTATATATATCCTATATATATTATATATATAAAGTTTGTCCAGAAAAGCAGTAAAGACTTGGACGCCCATGATAAAATAAAAAATAAATAAATACGGAATTGATCAAATACTCAGACCACGGAATCACCAGTTTCTAGGGCTCTCCCATGAGAGAGAGAGAGAGAGAGAGAGAGAGAGAGAGAGAGAGAGAGAGAGAGAGGAGAGAGAGAGAGAGAGAGATAAACTTTTACCTGGATACTTCCTTTTCGTCGGGATGCAAAATTAATGAGAGGAAATGAGCTAGGAAGTTTATTCTAAAAATAGTTACTCACTATAAATAAAAAAAAAGAAAAAAAAAGAAATGTGAGAAAAAAAGTTATGTGTAATTTTACTCGATCTATTCTGACTCGACTCGACAACGCAAAAAAAAAAATAATAAAAAAGAATAAAATAAAATAAATAAATAAAAAAAGTGGGGCGGGGTGCGCACGCTTCCTCAGAGCATTTGTTTAACGGGATAGCGAGATGGCCATTCCATGGAGCGACAACCCACCGTTCCAGCCAGCGGCCTGGAATGGCTGAAAGAATTCCGGAGGCTTAAAAAAAAAAAAAAAAAAAAAAAGTTGCTGGAAATGTTCAGCTGGACGGAATAGGCTCATCGACGACCCGTTTTTGGTCTCCGCTGAACGAAACCATATCATTTCCCTCATTCCTTTACCCTCCAAGGACTTTATTTTCGCGAAAAGAAAATGATTTTCGCAAAACGGAAATTATTTTCGCGAAAAGACAATTATTCTCGCGAAAAAGATAATTATTTCCGCGAAAAGAAAATTATTTTCGCGAAAACAAAATTGCTTTCGCGAGAAGAAACTTATTTTCGCGAAAAGAAAATTATTTTCGCAAAAAGAACATGATTTCCGTGAAAAGAAAATTATCTTCGCGAAAAGAAAACTATTTTCGCGAAAAGGATATTTTGTAACGATTTCCGGGCATTTGGAAAATTCGAAAGGTAGATGAAACGATGCGTTCGAAGGGATACGAACAAATTAGAAAGCGGGCAGAAATTGAGTAAACATGAAATTAGGCAGAAATTGCTCCAGTTTTTCAGGAGGAGACACAAAAATTGTTTCATTTTTCAAGGAAACGAAACGGAAGTTGCTGCATAGTAAAAGAAACAAACTGATGCACTTTAAGGAAATTAAAAAATAATTGATAAATTTTAAGGAAATGAAACAGAAATTGACGCATTTCAAAGAAAGAAAAAGATATTGCTGCTTTTTAAGTAAACGAAACAGAAAAAGCTGCATTTAAGGAAATGAAACAGAGAGTGCTGTAATTTAAGGAAACGAAACGGAGAGTGCTCTAATTTAGGAAACGAAACAAAGAGTGCTGTAATTTAAGGAAACGAAACAGAGTGCTCTAATTTAAGGAAATGAAAAGGAGAGTGCTCTAATTTAAGGAAATGAAACGGAGAGTGCTGTAATTTAAGGAAATGAAACAGAGAGTGCTATAATTTAAGGAAATGAAACGGAGGGTGCTCTAAATTAAGGAAATGAAACAGAGAGTGCTGTAATTTAAGGAAACGAAACAGAGAGTGCGGTAATTTAAGGAAATGAAACAGAGAGTGCTGTAATTTAAGGAAATGAAACAGAGAGTGCTGTAATTTAAGGAAATGAAACAGAGAGTGCTGTAATTTAAGGAAATGAAACAGAGAGTGCTGTAATTTAAGGAAACGAAACGGAGAGTGGTGTAATTTAAGGAAATGAAACGGAGAGTGCTGTAATTTAAGGAAATGAAACGGAGAGTGCTGTAATTTAAGGAAACGAAACGGAGAGTGCTGTAATTTAAGGAAATGAAACAGAGAGTGCTGTAATTTAAGGAAACGAAACAAAGAGTGCTGTAATTTAAGGAAATAATCGGAGAGTGCTTTAATTTAAGGAAACGAAACGGAGAGTGCTGTAATTTAAGGAAATGAAACAGAGAGTGCTGTTTAATTTAAGAAATTTGAAACCGAGAAGGTGCTTTAACTTTAGCAAACGAAACGGAGAGTGCTGTAATTTAAGGAATGAAACAGGAGGCTTTTAATTAAGGAAATGAAATTTGGAGAGTGCTTTAATTAAGAATGAAAAAGAGAAAGTGGCGTTAATTTAAGGAAATGAAACAGAGAGTGCTGAAATTTTAAGGAAATGACGGAGCTGTGCTTTAAATAGGAAACCGAAAACGGAGAGTGGTGTAATTTATGGAAATGAAACAGAGAGTAACTTTGGAAATAGAAATGGAAAACGGAAACAGGCTGTAAATTAAGGAAATGAAACAAAGGAGAGTGCTGTTTAATCAAGGAAAATTGAAACGGAGAGTGCTGTAATTTAAGGAAATGAAACGGAGAGTTGCTGTATAAGGAATTTGAAACGGAAGGAGGTGGCCTTTAAATTTAAGGAAACGAAAACAAAGAAGAGTGCTGTTAATTTAAGGAAATGAAACGAGAGTGCTTTCTAAATAAGGAAACGAAAACAGAGAGTCTTTAATTTAAAGGAATGAAAACGGAGAAGGTGCTCTATAAAGGAAACGAACAAAGAGAGTGCTGTTTAAATTTAAGGAATTTGAAACAGAGAAAGGTGCTGTTTAATTAAGGATTTAAATGAAACGGGGAGAAGTGCTCTAGTTTAAGGAAACGAAACAGAGAGTGCTGTAATTTTTAAGGAAAATGAAACGGAAGAGGTTTGCTGTAAATTTAGAAATGAAAACAGAGAGTTCTGTTTAAATTTAAGGAATTTAATGACGGTGAGAGTGCTCTAAATAGGGAAACGAAACAGAGAGCTGAATTTAAGAATGGAAACGGAGGAGTGCTGTAATTTAAGGAATATGAAACGAGAGTGCTCCTTTACAAATAAGAAACTAAACCAGAGGAAGGTGCAATGTAAAAATTTAAGGAAACGAAACAGAGATGCTGTAATTTAAGGAAATGAAAACAGAGAGTGCTGTTTTAAAATTTAAGATAATTTGGAAACGGAGAGTGCCTTTCTAATAAGGAAAAACGAAAAAGAGAGTGCTGTTAAATTTAAGAAATTGAAACAGAGAGTGCTGTTTAATTTAAGGAATTTGAAACAGAGAGGTTCTGTTTAATTTAGATAAATGGAAACGGAGAGGGTGCTCTAATTTAAAGGAAACGAAACAAAGAAAGAAGTGCTGTTTAATAAGGCAAGGAAACGGAAGAAAGGCTGTTAATTTAAGGACGAAACAGAGTGCTGTAAATTAAAGCTTTAAATGAAAACGGAGAGGCTTTAATTTAAGGAAACGAAACAGAGAGTGCTGTAAATTAAGGAAATGAAACGGAGAGTGCTTTAATTTAAGGAAATGAAACAGAGAGTGCTGTAAATTAAGGAAATGAAACAGAGAGTGCTGTAATTTAAGGAAACGAAACAGAGAGTGCTTTAATTTAAGGAAATGAAACGGAGAGTGCTTTAATTTAAGGAAATGAAACGGAGAGTGCTTTAATTTAAGGAAATGAAACGGAGAGGTGCTGTTAATTTAATGGAAATGAAACGGAAGAGTGCTTTAATTTAAGGGAAATGAAACGGAAGAGTGCTTTAAATTTAAGGAAAATGAAACAGGAGAGTGCTGTTAAAGTAAGGAAATTTGAAAACGTTTAAGGAAAGTGCTTTCTAATTTAACAGGAAATGAACAGAGGAGTGCTGTAATTTAAGAACGAAACAGAAGGAAATGTGCTTAATTTAAGGAAATAACAAGAGAGTGCTGTAATGTTTAAGGAAATTGAAACGAGAGTGCTGTAATTTAAGGAAAATGGAAAAACGGAGTGCGGTCTAAATTTAAGAAAAGAACGGAGAAAGTGCTGGTAAATTTAAACGAAACGAAACGGAGAAAAGTGGCTGTAATTTACGGCACGAAACAGAGGTGCCATGTAATTTAAGGAAAATTGAAACGGAACAGGTCTGAAATTAAAGGAAATGAAACGAGGAGTGGCTTGTACATTAAATTGAAATGGACAAAACGGACAAAGTGCTGTAATTTAAGGAAATGAAACGGACAGTGCTGTAAATTAAGGAAATGAAACGGAGAGTGCTGTAATTTAAGGAAATGAAACGGAGAGTGCTGTAATTTAAGGAAATGAAACGGACAGTGCTGTAATTTTTTAAGGAAACTGAAACCTGAGGAGGTGCCTGTAATTTAACGGAAATGTAAACGACAGTGCTGTAATTTTTAAGGAAATGAAAATAAAACGGAGAGTGGAGAAAATGTTAAAGGAAAAATGAAAACGGAGAAAGTTGCCTTTTAATTTAGAAAAAAATGAAAAAACGGGGGGGGGAAACAGTTTGCTGTAAAAATTAAAAAAAGGAAAATGAAACGGATAGGAGTGCTTTAATTTAAGGAAATGAAACAACAACGGTAGGAAGTTTTGCATTTTATTTTAAAGGACAAATGGAAACGGAGAAAGTTTGCCTGTAAAAATTTTAAGGGAAAATGGAAAACAAACCCCGGAGGAGTGCTGGTAAATTTAAGGACACAAATTGGAAAACGGAGGGAGTTGCTGATACTTTTAAGAAAAATGAAAAAAAACGGATGAGTGCTGTAAATTTAAGGGAAAATTGGAAACGATAAACGGGACAGTGCTGTGAAAATTAAAAGGAAAAAAATTTGAAAACGGGAAAAGGAAGTTTGCTGTAAATTTAAAGGAAAAAAAGGGAAAACGGGGGACGGACGTGCTGTATTTAAGGAAATGAAACGAAGGCGCTTTCTTTAAGGAAATGAAACGGACAGCGCTGTAATTTTAAGGAAATGAAACCCGGAACAGCCTGTATTTAGAAATGAAAACGGAGAGTGCTGTAATTTAAGGAAATGGAAACGGGACGTGCCTAAATTTAAGGAAATGAAACGGACAGTGCTGTAAAATTAAGGAAATGAAACGGAGAGTGATGTCTAAGGAAATGGAGAGGTGCTTTAATTTAAGGAAATGAAACGGACAGTGCTGTAAATTTAAGGAAATGAAAGGAAAGAGGTGTTTAATTTAAGGAATGAAACGGAGAGGTTGCTGTAATTTTTAAGGAAATGAAACGGAGAGTGCTTAAATTTAAGGAAATCAAACCGGGATTGCTGTAAATTTAAGGGAAATGAAACGGGAGGTGCGTAAATTTAAGGAAATGAAACGAGAGTGCTGTAATTTAAGGAAATAAACGGACAGTGCTTGTTAAGGAAAATGAAACGGAGAGTGCTGTAATTTAAGAAATGAAACGGAGAGTGCCTGTATTTTTAAGGAAAAGAAACGGAGAGTGCTGTAATTTAGGAACAAAATGAAACGGAGAAGTGCTGTAAATTAAGGAAATGAAACGGAGATTGCTGTAATTAAGAAATGAAAGGACCAGCTGTAAATTTTAAGGAAATGAAACGGACAGTGCTGTAATTTTTAAGAAATGAAACGGAAGAGTGCGTGTAATTTTAGGAAATGAAACGACATCCGTAATTTAAGGAAATGAAAACGGACAGTGCTGTATTTTAAGGAAATAAACGGAGAGTGGCTGTAATTTAAGGAAAGAACGGACAGTGCTGTAATTTCAGGAAATGAAACGGAAGTGCTGTTAATTTAAGGAAAATGAAAAGGAGAGGTGCTGAATTTAAGGAAATGAAAAGGAAGGAGTGCTGTAAATTTTAAGGAAATTGAAAACGAGAGTTTGCTGTTTAATTTAAGGAAATGAAACGGAGAGTTTGGAAATGGGTTTAATTTAAGGAAATGAAACGGAAGGGAAGAAGGAGAGTGCTTTAATTTAAAGGAAATGAAAACGGAGGTGCTTTTTTAAATCAAGGAAATGGAAATTGAAACGGAGAGTGCTGCAATTTAAGGAAAGAAACGGAGAGTGCTTAATTTAAGGAAATGAAACCGGAGAGTGCTTTGGAAAGGAAGGAAATTTGGAAAATGAAACGGAGAGTGCTGTAATTTAAGGAAATGAAACGGACAGTGCTGTAAATTAAGGAAATGAAACGGAGAGTGCTGTAATTTAAGGAAATGAAAACAGGGTGTGTAATTTAAGGAAATGAAAACGGAGAAGGGTGCTGTTTTAAAAAGGAAATGGAAAACGGACAGTGCTGTTAAATTAAGGCAAAATGAAACGGAGATGCTGTAATTTTTAAGGAAAATGAAACGGAAGTGCTTGTAATTTAAGGGAAATGAAAACGGACAGTGCTGTAAATTAAGGAAATGAAACGGAGAGTGCTGTAATTTAAGGAAATGAAACGGACAGTGCTGTAATTTAAGGAAATGAAACGGACAGTGCTGTATTTTAAGGAAATGAAACGGAGAGTGCTGTAATTTAAGGAAATGGAAAGGGAGTGCTGTAATTTAAGGAAATGAAACGGAGAGTGCTGTAATTTAAGGAAATGAAACGGAGAGTGCTGTAATTTAAGGAAATGAAACGGAGAGTGCTGTAATTTAAGGAAATGAAACGGAGAGTGCTTTAATTTAAGGAAATAAACGGAGATGTGCTTTGGTATGTTTAAAGAAAACGAAAACAGAGAGTGCTGTAAATTAAGGAAATGAAACGGAGAGTGCTGTAATTTAAGGAAATGAAACAGAGAGTGCTGTAAATTAAGGAAATGAAACGGAGAGTGCTTTAATTTAAGGAAATGAAACGGAGAGTGCTGTAAATTTAAGGAAAACGAAACAAGAGAAGTGCTGTTTAATTAAGGAAATGAAACAGAGGTGCTGTAAAATTAGAAACAATGAAACCAGAAAGGTAAGGTGTTCAATTTAAGGAAATGAAACGGAGAGTGCTTTAATTTAAGGAAATGAAACAGAGAGTGCTGTAATTTAAGGAAATTAAACAGAGAGTGCTTTAATTTAAGGAAACGAAACAGAGAGTGCTTTAATTTAAGGAAACGAAACTGAGAGTGCTGTAATTTAAGGAAACGAAACAGAGAGTGCTGTAATTTAAGGACATGAAACGGACAGTGCTGTAATTTAAGGAAATGAAATGGAGAGTGCTGTATTTTAAGGCAATGAAACAGAAATTGCTGAAATTTAAGATGAAACAGAAATCGTTACATTTCCGGTGATGAAACAGAAATTGCTGTATTTTAGGAAATGAAATAGAAATTGGTTGCACTCGGACGAAAATATGCAAAGAAAAAGTAAACAGGAACTTGGGAATGTCCAAGAAAACAGTCAAATGATGTAAAAAAGAATAAATATTGATGCCCTCCGGGAAATGATCAGAAACTGACATATTCACAGGAAATAAAAAAGTTTTTTTTTTTATCAAATAAGAGACAGGAAATACATTGCTCAATACCACGGGAAAAAAGGCACTTCAGAAAACGAGCGATATCTGAGGTGGTTCAAGGACAGACATGAATTAAAAATCGGGAAGAGAATGTCGCATTTACAAAGACAAGTGGATTAAAAATTGAACAGAATCTGACGTGTTTTCCATTAGCAGCCTTTGAAGTGTTATTAAAAATGGCTGAGAATATATATATATATATATATATATATATATATATATACATATATATATATATATATATATATATATATAATATATATATATATATATATGTGTGTGTGTATATATATATATATATATATATATATATATATATATATATATATATATATATTATATATGTGTGTATATATATATATTATATAGATATATAATATATATATATATATATATGTATATATATATATATATATATATATATATATATATATATATATATATACTATATATATATATATATATATATATATATATATTAAGGTTCCAGACGAGATATTGTACCGGCAATCAGCAGGGTCCATCAAACACATAAAAAAAGTCCATTTTTTATTACAAAAACGTTTCGCACATAACTCAGTGCATCTTCAGTCTGTAAAATTAAAACATACTCATTATTATTATAACATTAAAAAGTAAATAAAAACATCAAAAAATTGAAAAAACTTAAGAATTAACTTTACTTTAAAAAACCATCACAAGAATGTGTCAAAAGTAAAAGAGAGACCCAGTGCCTAACAACCTGTTAGAGTGGAGAAGGAAGAACGAATGACCAAGACTGCAGACCTACCCAAGACTTCAGTTATGCTAGATATAGAGGAACAGCAGATACGTTGGAGTTTAAAGACGGAACCAGAGGTTTAATGTATAAAGACTCAAGGGTGGTGAGGTAGCTACTGTGGCTTGTACCACCAATAATAGGAAAATGTTTCTTATCAACTTGAATCCTCTATATTTAGCATAACTGAAGTCTTGGGTAGGTCTGCAGTCTTGGTCATTCGTTCTTCCTTCTCCACTCTAACAGGTTGTTAGGCACTGGGTCTCTCTTTTACTTTTGACACATTCTTGTGATGGTTTTTTAAAGTAAAGTTAATTCTTAAGTTTTTTCAACTTTTTGATGTTTTTATTTACTTTTTAATGTTATTTATAATATTTTTAATGAGTATGTTTTAATTTTACAGACTGAAGATGCACCGAGTTATGTGCGAAACGTTTTTGTAATAAACCATGGACTTTTTTTTGTGTTTGATTGACCCTGGTGATTGCCGATACAATATCTCATCTGGAACCCTTTCATTCGTCTACGATGATACATAGAATTTTTTCGCCTTCCTCTTCGTCTTCAAACTTCGACTTCGCCAGATTCGGCACTTCTCTCAGATCCTTAGACACCGTTATCCGCCAGTGACCTTGTCCACCTCGAGGAAGTTGGAGAAGCTAACCCTTAAGTTGGAGAAAGCCAAGTGTGATTTGGATTTTCTGCAGTACTGTCTATTAAACAGCGTATACCCTAAGTTTGTGAGATTCAAGCTCTACAAGACATCGCTTTATCACACTGAATTCTACAAAAGCGCCTTAGACGAACTACTGAAGAAGGAGATCGAGGCGAAACAGCGATTTATTGAAAATACTCGCACCACTGTCTGTCAATTATGTAAACTGTTGTTTCAAGATCTGTCTTTTGTTGATCGCTTTTTGTACCGAAAGCTATTCAATGGTTTTTGTTAATGACTTTGTTTCATCTGTACAAACACGACATCAGAAAAAACTAAAAGTGCAAGGTGTTGTTATTCCTAACTTTAATAATAGAAATAACTGTATCTTTAATTTTTCCAATTATGTGCTTTCTAAGAGGGAAGAATGTTTGCTTTCGTTTGGCCTTGATTTTTGTTTGCCTTCCTACAGACCTAAGTATGCTGATTTTTACTTTCCTTTTGAAATGCTGTTTCAAAGACTCAAGGGTTTGAATCTGGTCAACAACTTAAGTTGCTTACAACATAAATTATCTTTCTTGCTGCATAAGACCTATACGAAGTTGAAAGTGTCTTGGACCCCGTTCTTTAAAAAAGAGGATCTGAATATACTTAAGAATCTTGGTAAACGTGAAGATCTGATCATTTACAGACCTGATAAGGGTAAAGGTGTTGTACTGCTTAATAAGCAGGAATATATTGATAAGGTTAATCTCATCCTTGCAGATAACTCCAAATTTCAGTCTCTCGGTGAACCTAATTTTTTAGAAATTTATAAGAGGGAGGATAAAATTAACAGATTCTTAAGAAAATTGAAAAATGAGGGTATTTTAGATGAAGCCACCTACCAAAGACTATTTGTAACAGGCTCTTCATTGAGTATTTTATATGGTCTCCCTAAAATACACAAGGATGGTGTTCCCATTAGACCTATTATGGCAGCGTACAATAGTCCAGCTTATTCAATATCTAAATATCTTGTTACTTTACTTAACGATTTTGCTTATAACCAATTCACACTAAAAAATGGATATGAGTTTCAAGAACAAATAGTTTTACAGGATGGAGATCTACATATGACCAGTTTTGGTGTAGAATCTCTCTTTACAAATGTTCCTTTAAATGAAACTATTAAAATGATTTTAGATAAAAATTTTTACGAAGATCATATAACTTTTAATGGTTTTAACAGACAACGCTTCAAGACGCTTCTTGAGCTTGCTGTGCAAGACTCTATGTTTGTTTTTAACGGTCAACTTTTCTCGCAGGTCGATGGAGTTGCTATGGGTTCTCCTTTGGGACCTGTTTTTGCTAACATTTTTATGTCTTCTTTAGAGGAAACTTTTTTAACAAACTGCCCAGATGTGTGTAAGCCCACATACTATAGAAGATATGTCGATGACACTTTCGTGTTATTCAAAGAGCCCTGGCAAAGTAAGATGTTCCTTGATTATATCAACACAACATCAAAATATGAAATTTACTATGGAAAATGAAAGTAACAACTCTCTACCTTTCTTAGACATTAGAGTCAGTAGAGATAATGGTGAATTTACCACGTCGGTATACAGGAAAAAATCGTACAAGG
>NC_087211.1:89313722-89316222 GCF_015104395.2 Macrobrachium nipponense | reverse complement strand
TAATTGTTTTTTTCTTTTTTTTCTTTTTTTAGGGTGAAAATGGAGTCACGTCTCCCATACCGGAGGCCTAAGCACTGAGAGAGACGCCCCGAGAGCTTCCCATCACATCTTCCCCTCACGTAGGGGTAGTTAAACATCGAGATGGGAGCTGTCGAAACGGTCAATTTGAGAAGTTTCTGACGTTTCCTGTGCCAGTCCTGGACCATCTCCCCTTCTATTATTTTGGAGGCGGGGTGGGGCTGGGGAGATGAAGGGGACGTCTTCTAGATAGAGTATAGAGATGTTTTATATGCTCTGCAGGGTCTTTTTTTTAAATCATTATTATTATTATAATTGAATATTATACCTGTTTCAACAATATTTAATTTATATAGAATCTTCTCAATTCTTCTTATTGTCTTTTTTTCATGAGCATGTAGCTGGTATATCAATATGAAGAATTGAGAAGATTCTATATATATTAAATGCCGTTGAAACAGCTATAATATTCAATGCTACTGCCCTCAGAGAAGGGCCTCCTTCCTTCCTTATTATTATTATTACTTATTATTATTATTATTATTATTATTATTATTATTATTATTATTAGTCCGTTTTTATAATTTGTATTTTTAAATTTTTTTTAGCATTTTTCTTATCAATATTGTGTTTCTTAATTAATATTTTTATTGATATTTAATATCTTTTTAATATTATTATCCATTTTTACATTTTTACTAATGCTACCTCTCCTTTTCAATATTGTTATTTTAGTTGTAATCGGATTCCTAGGCTAAGAACTTTAAGCGGTTGTAGGTTTTAAGTATTTCTGTTTTTAGTTTCACATTTCACCACACTTCGCCTCCCTTTTTTGTTTTGTTTTATTATTTATTATGTGCGAATTAATTTTAAATTCTACTCTCTCTCTCTGTCTCTGTCTCTGTCTCTACGTACTTTTTCTCTTTTGATTTTCATATTTCTTAATACTTATTCTTTCTTCTTATTTGTTTAATTTATTCTCCAAACGTATCCTCTCTTTTGCTTATTTTTTAAATTTATTCTCCAAGCATATCCTCCCTTTGCTTACTTTTGTAAATTATTCTCCAAACGTAAAACGTATCTTCTCATTTGCTTATTTTTGTGATTTATTCTCCAAACTTGTCAGCTCTATCTTATTTTTGTGATTTACTCTCCAAACTTATCCTCTCTTTCGCTTATTTTTGCGATTTATTCTGCAAACGTGTCTTCTCTTTCGCTTATTTTTTTTATTTATTCTCCAAACGTATCCTCTCTTTTGCTTATTTATTGTGATTTATTCTCCAAACGTATCATCTCTTTAGTTTATTTATTGTGATTTATTCTCCAAACGTATCATCTCTTTTGCTTATTTTTTTAATTTATTCTCCAAACGTATCTTCTCCTTTGCTTACCTTGCGATTTGATATATTTGAAAGAATCTTTTAAAATTAATTATAATATCTCTGTACTCTTTCCTAGTTTTGTGCTTCTTTAAGACCAATGTCCTTCTTTATGGTTCTTTAAACTCAGTATCCTTCCTTTCCCTGACTCAAAAAAGAATTCCCGAGAATCATTCCCACCACAGTTTACCTGACACTTTACACCTGTCTTCGGGAAAAGGTGAGACGCGTCTTACAATATTTTTTTTTCAGTTTTTATTCCAAGTGTCTGTAAAGTGCTTACACATTACGAGACATCTCTTCCCACCAGGCAGATAAATATGACGCAAAACGACCGTGAAGAGACCTAAAGGATATAAAACTCGTGAAAATAAAAATCGTTGAAAAATGAAACTCGTGAAAAAATAAAACTCACTAAAAATAAAACTCGTGAAAATGAAAATCGTTAACAAATAAACGGCGTTAAATGTAAACCTCGTTAAAAAATAAAGCTAGTGTCTCTTAAAAACTAAAACTCTTGAAAAATAATACCAGTGCAAGATAAAACTCGTTAAAAATAAAACTCGTAAAAAATAAAAATCGCGAAAAATTAAACTCGTCAAAATACAGAATCCTTGAAAAATAAAACTCGCTAAAAATAGAACTCGTCAAAATATAGAATTCTTGAAATATAAAACTCGTGAAAAATAAAACTGGTTCCTCCAGGTTTCCCCCGACCACGGCTCCAATGACAAGAAACATCAGGGAGTTTTGTTGTCAGCGATTCTTGGTGCAGTTTTCTTTGACAAGGGGTGAGCCCTTTTCGACCTACACCTTCTCATACCCCCAACCCACACCAACGAACCTTCCCCCAACCCCACCTACCCCCGCCCGCCCGCCCCCCTTCAGGCACACGAGCTTTCAGGAACTGCATTTTTAATCCGTGACACCACGGATGCATTTTTTTTTTTTTGTCTGTCACAATGGTGGGTTTTCATGGCTTCGAAGGGTAGCGTATTTTTTTTTTTTTTTTTTTTTTTAACTGTCACAAGGGTTCGTTTTCATGGTTTGAAAGAGGGGTAAATTTCTCAACTCTAGAATGGGATAGTTTTTTGTTCGTTGTG
>NC_087211.1:89306222-89311222 GCF_015104395.2 Macrobrachium nipponense | reverse complement strand
ATATATATATATATATATATATATATATATATATATATATATATATATATATATGCGAATACCACGGGAAATGATAGTCAGGAATCCAAGCGCTTTCGTCTTTTATTCAGACATCGTCAAGGAGCTACTAAAGTACAATCGGAGAGGAAGGCCTCAGGTACAAACAAGATCAGGAATACCAGATGGTTAATTATCAAAAGGGTAAAAATTAAAAGGGATAATCCAGGATTATCGGATATCACACGGTCACAAACTTAAACAGATTCTGACCCTAACCGAAATTACAAAGTATCTTTACAGTCCAAAACATGTAAAAAGTGAATATATGCCCTGATGATATCAATATTTGTAAAGGTATTGTGTATGGTGCTATGAGTAAACCTTCTCCCCCTAATGTACCCGTGAGATTTCTCCAGGCTTTTAAGAAAATTAAAGAAGACGAAACAGTGAAGGTGACAAAAGCAGATAAATCTAATGCAGTGGTAATTATGAATAAAAGTGACTATATAAGTAAAATAATGACATTGCTAAATGACACTGATACTTATACGAAACTGAGGTCTGACCCTACACAGACAGTTAACTCCCATTTTAATAAACAAATTAAATCCATTTTGAAGGGCTTGGACCATTTAATTAAACAGTTTACACCGCAATGCGCCTCCCTACCTTACATGTATGGTTTAGTCAAGACACATAAAATCAATAACCCTATCAGACCAATCATTAGTTCAGTGGGCTCAGTTTCGTATAATTTATCTAAATGGCTTGTAAAAAAATTCTTACTCTTTTGGTAGGAAACATTTCTAACACGAATGTTAAAAAACAATGTCGATTTTATAAACAAATTGAATAGTTTAAATTTGAATTATGGTTTTTATATGGTTAGTTTTGATGTTGTCTCTTTATTTACAATAGTGCCTGTAGATGACTTACTTGAATATTTGGAAGAGGAATTAGAGCGTCATGACATTCCCTTAAGTGTTAGAAAATCTCATTAGTCCTCATAAGGTTATGTATCAAAAAGATAGTAAATTTTGGTTTTCAATGGGGAATTTTTTTGTACAATAGGTTTGGGCATATGGCCATGGGTAATCCCTTACTCTCTGTCCTTAGCAATATTTACATGGAATTTTTTTTGAGACAAAAACGTCTTACCAAGGAATTTTGCCCCTAAAAGTTATTTGGTTTAGATACGTGGATGATATCTTCTGTATTGGCCAGTTCACGAAAACCTCCAGGAATTCCTTAATAATCTCAATAATTTAGTCCCTTCTATAAAATTTACTGTAGAGGAAGAAAGAAATTGTAATTTGAATTTTCTTGATGTAACTGTCCATAGAAATGATAGAAATTTCACCTTTTCAGTCTTTCGAAAATCAACTAATATTGCCTCTTTTGTTCATTACTACTCCAATCACCATCAAAATGTTAAATTCTCTGTTTTTTCTGGGATGTTCCTAAGGGCTTTACGTGTCTGTAGCCCGCAGTTTATTGACGCTGAAATTAAACTTATTTATGATATTGCATTGAAACTTAAATACCCAAGGACTTTTGTAGATGTGGCATGGAAAAGAGCTAGAAAAAACATTTTATTCAACTAATGACAAACTTGAATTTAGTAAGCATAACATTCTAAAAATTACCTTATGATGAAAGGTTTTTAGATATTCCTAGAATTTTAAAGCTTTTTAACATAAATGTTGTTTTCAGTAATATTAATGTCAAGAGTTTAGTAATAAAAAATTCTCCTAAAGATCTTCCAGGCTGCATATATGAAATTCCTTGCAAAAAGTGTGATAAAATCTATTACGGACAGACTGGCAAATCTCTTTTCACAGCGTCTTAAGCAACATCAATATTCTGTGAGAACTGGGCAAATATCGAATGCATTATTTGTACATATGAGAGATTTAGACCATCCTATTAACTGGAGTCAAGCAAGAGCCTTAGTCCCATGTAATGACACAGTTAAAAGGAATATCATTGAATCTTGTTTTATCAAGTCAAATAATAGAAATGTTCTAAATTTAAGTCTTGGTTTATTTAAACTTGATGCTTTCATAATGAAAAAAGTTGTAGATAAATATAAGCAACACAATTAATATATTCAGTTTTTACATGTTTTGGACTGTAAAGATACTTTGTAATTTCGGTTAGGGTCAGAATCTGTTTTAAGTTTGTGACCGTGGTGATATCCGATAATCCTGGATTATCCCTTTTAATTTTTACCCTTTTGATAATTAACCATCTGGTATTCCTGATCTTGTTTGTACCTGAGGCCTTCCTCTCCGATTGTACTTTAGTAGCTCCTTGACGATGTCTGAATAAAGACGAAAGCGCTTGGATCCTGACTATCATTTCCCGTGGTATTCGCTTATTTATGAAGTCACCGTGCATCTACTGTGATTTTTTAAGCATAATATAATATATATAAAAATATATATATATATATATATATGTATAAGTATATATATATATATATATATATAATATATATATATATATATATATATATATATATATATATATATATATATATATAAATCTAAGAACCTAATTAACTGATAAGAGGAGTATGAAATGCAAAATAAAAGTTCTAAAACGTATAATGTTGAAGAAATAAAGCGTCGTTGGTATCATAAGAGGTTTATTGAAGCATATGTTGAAATTCTTGCACTTATGAATCAAGAACACCTGGGAATTACGTTGCAATAAAAACAAATTCATGCATAATACCTAACGTTTACTATTCTTTCACATAAGATTCATACAACTTTGGACATTTTGGAGAAACCTAAGACAGCACTGAGGAGCGGGGGAATAATTATAAATTTTTAAAGAAAATAATTGTATATTAAACTGATTATAAAATATATAAAAACAATTGCAAATTCTAATACCAGATATTGTGAACCACGCTCCATGTGACCTATTTTGATAACACGAACCTCTGAAAATAGAACAGTGTAAGTACATATTGCATATAAATATATATGAATATATATATATATATATATATATATATATAATATATATATATATATACTATATATATATATATATATATATATAATAAATAATATATATAATATAATATAATATATTAATATAATATAATATAATATATATCTAATATGATATAATATAATATAATATACAACTCATACAACGAAAACACTGCCTTCAAATCTAGCCATACAAAACAAATTAAATAAATAAATAGTAAAAACAAAACATTCGGACCCATAGTGGATTCCCGTTTTCTTTGTTGCCGGGAAACTCATATTGTTGCAAAATCTGCCAGCCTTCGATTGCAATTACAATAAGCCGCGGCGGCTTTCATCAGACAAGCGAAAAACACTCGAGAGGCCAGGTCGCTTCACGTGGGACAAGCAGCCTTCCTGTTAATGGCAATTATACATTTCTGGTCTGTTGGTGGGGGAGACTGACCTATTTTAAAGGTCAAGTGTCGAGAAGAACAGAAGTTACCGTGTGCTATTGTGCTTCGTATTAGGGAATTAGCAGGATCGATTTTTTATTTTCGTCGAGAGAGAGAGAGAGAGAGAGAGAGAGAGAGAGAGAGAGAGAGAGAGAGAGAGAGAGAGAGAGAACATTTTTGACGTTGAGACATTTTTATTTCTGTGAAAGACAGCCGGTGCTTATTACTTTAGAATTAACGGTACCGATATTTTTTTGTCGAGAGAGAGTTTGAGAGAGTTCGAGAGAGAGAGAGTTCGAGAGAGAGAGAGAGAGAGAGAGAGAGAGAGAGAGAGAGAGAGAGAGAGAGAGAGAGAGAGAGAGTTATGAGAGTTATTACACTTTAATTGGTTTATGAAACCTTTCTTATTTTTGCGCTAGAGCCAGTGCCTGACATTTGTGAATTAATCCTATCGATTTGAGAGAGAGAGAGAGAGAGAGAGAGAGAGAGAGAGAGAGAGAGAGAGAGTTAAACGCAACTCTGATAGCAAAACGTTTTTTTAATTGTATTCAAGAGTATCTACAGTATAGTCCCAGAACGGAACATAAAATTTTTCCATGAGTATCTTCATGAATATTTTCCTCACAGGAAAGAGCTTTTTATCAACAATATTTTGTTCGAAGATATCACCCATTTATGCATAAATGGGTGAATTCAGATCAAAGACCCGCGTCGCTGAATAGCGTGAGCATAAATTCTAAACCGCCCTTCCCATCTCTCAGCCAGTGACACCTTCCTAAGGAAGGTAGAGTAGTAATGAAATGTTGGTGGGGAGACTCCGCAGAGTTTAACGTTTATAAAAGAAGGGTGGACGACGAAACATACCCGCTTGCGGGTGACGCTGGGGTTTGGAGAACTGCATAAATCATTAATGTGGTAAGGTGATATTTTGAAGCCCGTTATGCAACGAGTTGCTTAGATAAGCAAACAGAAACTGAATACGCGAATGTTCGTATCAACTTCCAGTCTACAGGAAAACAATGGCCAGAGTTATTAATATTCATTTCGCAGGCAGCCGAACAATGCCAGGAATGTATAGCTCTCTGCGGGAGGGAGAGAGGCCAATGCAAATAACATTAACGTTTGTCATAGATGTATGTACGCATGCTTACATAAACACAGACACATACACATATACGTTCACGCTCGACAGTGGCATCGTTTTCGGAGCGATATTGAAATTCCAAACAAAAGATTGTCTGTGATCTCTCCTTTTTTCGATTTACAAAAATCCAAAATTTAATGAGATGATAAGAATCACAAGAGTAACGTCATTCAGTTTACTTTATTTTGACTTTGTTTTCTATAACATTATCGCTGTTATTTCTACTCTAGCATTCCAGTCTTCGAAACCAAACGAATACCGTAATATTTATGCTAATAGAAAACGTATTTAAATAGGGTGACAAGGGAGAAGGCAAAACAGTTTCTCAGAACAGAAAGAGGAGGTTCCGAGTTTAATATTAATAATAATATTAATTAGCATTCGAGTTTCGCAGACAAGAGGCGATCTTCAAAT
>NC_087211.1:89301222-89303722 GCF_015104395.2 Macrobrachium nipponense | reverse complement strand
GCAACAGCACCAACATCAACAACAGCAACAAAAGTAGCTCTCCCATAACACAACAAACAAACGCCACAACCAAGAATAAGCAACCAGTCCACCCTCGCATATCGGAAGCAAAACATAAAATCCTTATCCGGGATTACTGTCAACAAGAGAGACTCAGAATCTGAATCGAAGGAAGATTTTAATATCTCCTCCTCCTCCTCCTCCTCCTCTCCTCCTCTCCTCCTCCTCCTCCTCCTCCTCCTCCTCCTCCTCCTCCTCCTCCTCCTCCTCCTCTCGTGAGCTTGCAGCTGCAAAATGGAAGGAGAGGCTTCCCTGCAACATCATGTGATATTCGCCTCAGTTGACCGGTTTCTTTATCAATACGAGGTTGTGATTTTTGAAGATCAGCTTATGTTTTCCACTTTAGGGGACTCTGCTCTGAGAGAGCTTATGCTTTTGTACAGATTATTTATCTTTAGGATGCACAAGGAGTCCCATGAATAATAATAATAATAATAATAATAATAATAATAATAATAATAATAATAATAATAATAATAATAATAATAATAATAACAGTGCGCCGTGGAGGAGTGGGTTAGGTCGTCAATAGACTTAAGTCAAGTTAAGCAACATGGCTCTGGTCAGTCGTTGGATGGGTGACCGCTCTCCTCGGCGTTGATTCCTTGGGAAAGGATCTTTACCATAATTTCCTCAGTCTACTCAGCTGTAAATGAGGTACCTATCCCTGATGGGGGTAGGGTCCAGCTATGGTAAATAGCAAAAAACTCAGCAATGATGGAAAGAAATGAAGGATTAAACGACAACGACGTAAAATGGAACCTCTGGCAACAGAGGAGCTTCGTCCGGCAACCAGGTATTCAACCCAATTGAAGGGAAGACGGTCAGGTACTTGGAGTCGTCATCCCAGCAACTGATCACCACAAGGAACGACAATAATCAACAGCCTGAGATTGGAGCTACAGAGGCAAAAAGGAAGAAATGGACAAGAGAAGAAAATAAGGAAATATGGAGATGCTACATCAGAGCAACCCGACGGAGAGAGATATAGAAGAAGATTGGTCAACATCTGGAATGAGAGGAATAACACCCCCCAAACAGAGCAGAGGCTGGCAGACCAGTAAGGAACATAAAGAAAAAGAACTGGCTCTCCCCAACAGAAAGAGAAGAACTGGAAAGGGAAATGTCCACAACGTACAACGAATTACACGAAGACGAACTGAGAGACGATGCCACAGAAGACGACAGGGAGGATGAGGTTATCAAACAACGACACACGAAGAAACACCGACGAAGTAACAGAGAGGACGGAATGGGTAGAAAAGATTAGACAATGGATGGACCAGATACAGAGAGAACAAAAGATCCCCTCCATGAAAGCCTACAACACCAAGAAATTAAGGGAGAAAACAAGTGAGGTCAATGAAATAATGGGCATAATACACACCACCAGTATCACAGAAACCAATAACTTGGCATATGCAGGAGCAAGATTAGTAGCAGAACTGATGGGAATTCGAACACCAACACCACCAGCACAACCAACCCAACAGAAACCAAAACAGCAGCCTCCTTGGAAAAGGCGCCTGGAAAAGCAAATCATGGTGATGAGATCTGACTTGAGTAAACTGAAAGAGATGGCAGAAAAAAAGGCTAAGAAGCAAGAAAAACAAGGGAGGAACTCAACGAGAAATACAAAGTACAAGAGAGGGGACTAAACAACACAATAGAAGATGTAAAACAGAGGCTTAAGGCCAAAGCACATAAGATCCAACGGTACATTGAACAGAATAAGAGATACCAACAGAACAAACTATTCGGAACCAACCAGAAAAAGACTATACAGCCAAACTAAGAGGGGAAGACAACCACCCAGAAATTCCTGAAGCCGAACCAAGTAGAGACTCTGGGAAAACATATGGAGCAATTCCGGTATCACACAACAAACATGCAACATGGCTCCAGGAAGTCAAGGAAGAAGAAACAGGGAGATAAAACAAAGATTCACAGACATCACGACAGACACAGTCAGACACCAACTAAAGAAAATGCCAAACTGGAAAGCCCCAGGTCCCGATGAAGTCCATGGATACTGGCTCAAAAACTTCACGAATAGCAGAACAACTCCAGCATTGTATCTCAAATCACCAAGCACCCAAATGGATGACCACAGGAAGAACATCCTTAGTACAAAAAGACAAGAGTAAGGGAAATATAGCCAGTAACTACAGGCCTATCACCTGCCTACCAATAATGTGGAAGTTACTAACAGGTATCATCAGTGAAAGGCTATACAACTACCTAGAGGAGAACAAACACCATCCCCCACCAACAGAAAGGCTGCAGAAGGAAGGTAGGGCACAAAAGACCAGCTCCTGATAGACAAAATGGTAATGAAGAACAGTAGGAGAAGGAAACCAACCTAAGCATGGCATGGATAGACTATAAGAAAGCCTTCGACATGATACCACACACATGGCTAATAGAATGCCTGAAAATA
>NC_087211.1:89281222-89286222 GCF_015104395.2 Macrobrachium nipponense | reverse complement strand
CTTTACAGCAATTACCAAGTTACGGGACAACTATGGAGCAATTACCGAAGCGGCAGCAGCAGCAGCAGCAACGCCAGAGACAGGCACAGGGCCAAAATCCCTAATTTGGCTTTTGGAAGGCAGAGGGCAAAGGTTGCTCTTAATTTCTTTAATTAAAGAAATTAAGAGCAACCTTTGCATTACGGGATTTTAAGTATTTGAGAGATTTCGTCAAGGGCTTCCTGAAGAGACCCGAAAACTATATATAAAAGTACACTCAGTCTCTCTCCCTCTCCTCTCTCTCTCTCTCTCTCTCTCTCTCTCTCTCTCTCTCTCTCTCTCACACACACACACAGACACTAATTGATAAGTAAATTCATTATTCAGATAGTCTTATGCCCCAGAAGACCATTTTCTGTAATAAAACTTGAAAAACGCTCCTAGATGTGACAATTACAGTAGAAAAAAAATGGAGGTAGCAGAAGGTGGCTTATTCGGACGAGTTTACATTGTTTTATTTTCTGAAACCGACTTTTTTTTTTTTATCCAAATTGAAAACCAAATTCCCCAAAACATAATTAATCTTGAAATGCCTCATCTCTGGAGTTAAATGTCAGGGATATAACCCTTTACACACACAGAGGAAAAACCATAATAAAATACTCCGATCTTTACCTCCATGCAAATATACTTGCTAAACACACCTCGCACACTAGTAGGTAGCGAAATTCTTGATTAAGAAATAAGCCAGGTAAGAGGAAAAAAAAGAAAAAAACCCCATGTGCATTCACACCTGGAGGGAGAATCCGAGGACTCAGGATGATCAAAAGAATTAAGGAAAAAGGCCTGGGGAACTGGGAGCCGGGTAGGGAGGAAGGTGCAGAGGTGGGGGGGGGGGGGGGGGGGGGGGGGGGGGGGGGGGGGGGGGGGGGGGGGTGGGGGGGAGAGGAGGTCTGCTGCGTTCTTGCCTGAAACTTAATTAGGGGGCACAGGTGAGAGAAACTCAGGTGGAAAGCAAGGTGAAATAATGCAGAAGACAGAGACGAAGGTTCTGTCTTTTCAATATCCGCTCCAGAATTGACTGGAAAAATTTCAAAAAAATTCTGGACAAAGGAAATCTCAAGCTTCCAAACACATTGTTTCATACTTTAATAAGGGGTACTTTTCAGACTTTCTTTTTCTTCATTTAATTCCTGGTTTCGCTGGCGCTTTTCAAAGAATGTCTGGACAATTTGAATAAGCTTGGAATTTATAAACTTGCAATTTACTTTTAACTGTCATAAACTCCTTGGATAATTTACAGAGTATTTATTATTCTAGTCCGTTCCTTGTAAATTTAAAGAAATAATTTTTAAGACTAAAACAAATCCACAGAAATTTGTTAAATTTTAGCTTTTTTTTGGGCGGGGGTTGGGGTGGTAATTTTAATGACATTCGTTAACATATAGACAAAGACGGAAAGAAATTCAATTATTTTCTCACTTTTAATAAATTAATCGTAAATATCAGCGTATCTATTTTCTTGGAATATTCTAAACACAAGGATTTTCCCAATTTATACAGGACACGTTTCATCCAACAAACAAACGTTGTCCATGAACCTGGTTAAACGTTTTTTTACTTAAACCTAATGGAACGTTTCTCTCGGAATACACAAAAAAAAACAAGGATTTTCTACCAACTCGGGCAGAAAACGTTCGGCGGAAACAAACGTTGTTCGTGGACCCGTTTCTGGCGAATCGAATATTGCTTACCTCGGGGTCTTTTTCCGAATTCAGGGGAATAATATCTGAGCGACTGGAAAAAAAATCCAGTCTTTCAAATATTTTCTCTTTTCCATGTCGTTTGGCAGCTCTTAGAAGGTTAATTCTACTCGGGGTTAAGTTTTTGTATAGGTGTATAAATCATATAAAATACATATAAAATGCTGAAAAAATAATATAAAATATATATAAAAAGTTGAAAAATCATATAAAATATATTAAGTTGAAGAAATCATATAATATATATATATATATATATATATATATATATATATATATATATATATATATATATATATATAATATAATTTATAGCCCCAACCAATCACCTCTGGAAGGGGCACCCAGCCAGTTGGCCCTTATATGGCTGAGTGGTACAGCATCGGCTCACGCTTGCTAGGTCCCTAGAGAGCTTCCTTCTGGCTACCAGTCTACCCGTTGTCAAAAGGACACCAGGACTGCTGAGTGCTGAAGCCCAAGAAAGGGAGATGGTCTAGCAACCCCACCTCCGAATGCCAATTGGTAAGTTGGAAAGCTCTACCTTCCCCCCCGCCCCACCCCCAGTGTAGACAAGCCCCATCACTGCCCCAACCATCCCTAGAAAAGAGGGGAGAAGGAATACGGTGAATAAACATAGCTATATATATATATATATATATATATAAGATATATATATATATATATATATATATGTATATAAACAGAAACCCATATATGTATGTAGATATAAAGTTGAAAAGAAAAAAAATCATATAAAATATATTAAGTTGAAGAAATCATATATATATATATATATATATATATATATATATATATATATATATATATATATATAGATATAAATTTGAATAAACCCACATGAAATAAATATAAAAAGTGAAAAAAAAAATTCATATAAAATATAAAAAGTTGAAAAAATCAAAATAAAATATATATATTAGTTGAAAAAATCATATAAAAACAATATAAAAACGTGAAAAAAAATTCATATACAAACACATAGAACCAAAGTTGAAAAAACAAAAACCATATAAATTAAATTATCTAAAAAAGTTGAAAAAAATTAAAAAGTAAATTAGAAAAAATTACAATATAATTATATATAATATATATCTTATATTATTATATATATATTTTTAAATTTAAAAATATAATATAGATAAAATCTATATATATAAAAAATAAAAAATAGAAAAAAATTATAAAATATATACAAAAGTTGAAAAAATCATTATACAAAAATATAAAAAAATGAAAAAAAAATATATAAAATATATACAAAAAGAAATATCTCCAGGACAGTTAAAACTTCGGTAAAAGGTAGAAAATATATTACACCATTATGCATTATTATAAATAATATATATAAATATTCAGTGTCACATCCATCCTTTTATCCGCTGAATCATGAATGTACCGTCTTTTCAGAGACATTCCGAGTCGTCATCATTTACCCCTACACCCGAAGAAAAAAAAAAGGGCTGAATGCCGAGGCCTCTGTCTTCATTTGAACACATAGCAACACCCACCCCCCTTTCCCTCTCTGCCCCTCCTCCCCCCGCCCTCCCCCCCTCCCTCCCCCTCCCGACATCTCTATACAGCACGTATATGCTCTCTAGTTCTTCCGCTCCGACAACTCTACCACTTCAGTTAACAAACACAGAGTTTTCTCCTTCAGCCATTAATGCCAAGACGACTTTCGAATTAATATGTCTATATATCCTATTCATCAAGATGTGTTAGAATTTGGCTAGGTTGTCCTTCTGTACGTCTGTGTATATACATATATATTTAATTGTATATATACATAAGTTAAATAAATTTTACGAAAACTTATACGCTAGTAGATACTGTATGTTAACAAGTTCTCACCATCTGAAGCTATCTTCTCTATGGAGAATAGTAGGTTGCAAGTATATGTAGGTATGTATGTATACACATACGTATAATATATAGTATATATGTATATATATATATATATATATATATATAAATATATATATATATATATATAGGATATATATATATATATATCTTTGAGACTACGAAGAAGGGAAGTATCAGAGGTTTTAAGGAAAAGGTTGAAGGAGATGCAATAGATGGTTGAAGATCGCATCAATAACTGGAATGACAATGGACGATTATTAAGAGGAATGAAAGAGGAGGAGTATTTAAGAGAAACGGATGAAGAGGAGTAAGTGGGAGCGATAAGGTAAACGGAGGCCGTTTGAAATACAATGTTCCAGACATTAGGCCTAGGTTTTAAATGTAGAACTGAGTTTAGTCCTAGGTTTTAAATGTAAAAGTGAGTTTAGGCCTATGTTTTAAATATGAATTGGGTTTAGGCCTATGTTTCAAATGTAGAAATGGGTTTAGGCATATGTTTCAAAAGTAGAAATGAATTTAGGCCTAGATTTTAGGCATATGCTTTAAATGTAGAAATACGATCAGGCCTCTGTTATAAACATGTAAATAAGCTTAGGCCTACGTTTTAAATACAGAAACATATTTGGGACAATGTTTTGAGTTTAGAAAAAAAGTTTAAAAAATAATTCTAAAAGGTTTCACAACATTTGTCAGAGGCTTTTGATCAGGGAAGAACCCTTTGTGAAGCTCCAAGTGTTCTCTGTCATATCAGTGGAAGTTATATTGGAGTGCGGAGTTTGACTTGGTTTGTTCGTTGGGGGGGCGGGGGAATTTATGGTTCATGAGACACAACTTGGTTCAACAATATATATATAAATATAAATATATATATATATGTGTGTCTATATATATATATACTATATATATATATATATATATATATAATGTATAATATACATGATAATATATTAAAAATTACAAAAGTATGCACGTGATTTATTTATTAACCGAAGTAGCTAGGAAAGTTAAGAATGTCTTTTCATTTTTAACTTTCTAGCTACTTCGGTTATATATATATATATATATAAATATATATATATATATATATATATATATTATATATATATATATATATATATATATATATATTTATTTATTTATTATATTTATAAATACACATAGCACAAAAAAAGTTAAATGCAAATAACAAATGAAGAAATAAAGAACATAAAAAATGATAAAAAACAAGAGAGAACAGACTAGAAAAACAAGCAGATATAAAAGGCGGCAAAATGTAAAAAGATATATATATATATAAAATGGAAAAGCTAGAAGTAAAATTCAAAAGCCCAAAAAGGAACCGAGAATAAAAGGCAGTTCCCGACCCACCTC
>NC_087211.1:89266222-89278722 GCF_015104395.2 Macrobrachium nipponense | reverse complement strand
ACCTTAAGTACGACACTCCCCTCCATTAAAACAAGCCGTGATCGACCTCTAGCTTACTTTAGGCGCATGCTAAAATCTGCAGTCAAATAGAGCGTTGTTTCACCAACGGGAATTGAAATAAATACGCTGTATTCTATGAGAAACAATTGTTCTGTCCTGTTTACCATGTGCATTACTTACTTTTTACATTTTCACTCTAATAAATAAATCCTAGGTATCCATACTATCCTAAAATTCCCGTATCCTTAACTCAACGTGAAATACCGTTTTCGGACCTTAAACAACTTCCCCCTCCCCCGACAACAAGAATAACAACAGCAAGAACAACAACAACAGCAACAGAGCAGTTTATAGGCTTACTCCCCGAGTAAGCGAAAACATATGCCATCACCATACATATATAAATCTGGAAATTTCGTAAAACCAAATATATTATTTGTCAATGCTGACAACTACTTTGACCAGATAAATTACTTACTGAATATTCTCATTTCTGCTGTCGACTGTCCAACTGGGATGAACCTCACTTACCTGCAAAGATCAAACACAAATTACATTGTAATTGTGTAATTAAGCGGATAATAATAATAATAATAATAATAATAATAATAATAATAATAATAATAATAATAATAATAATAATAATAATAATCAAAGTTTGCAAATTATTTCAAAATATTCAAATGTTCAATGTTATGCATATATATTCATGTATGTATGTATGTATGTATGTATGTATGTATGTATGTATGTATATATATAAAGAGAGAGAGAGAGAGAGAGAGAGAGTCCAGAAGTGAAATACTCGAGTAAAGACTCGCATCAAACAAAGACGCCTACGGGGCGGGGGCGGAAGGGGGGGGGGAAGGGGGGAGTCACACATATATGCATAGAGTATTAAGTGCAGTCCTCATTTAATTAGCAGGCTTTAGTCCGTCTCATTGTTAATGCTCGGTACTTTGCGAATATAATACCTCGATTACAGAAGAATAATTGATCAACATTTGAATAATGCACTGCATTGCATTACAATGACTGACTGTTGAAAATGTCACACTAATGTTTTGTGATAATTATCTGGATAGTTAAACTGGCTGTGTTTGTTAGAAATATCGATTTGCTGAGAACGAGCGAATACATATGATTGATAATAGGGATGGTTAACAAATGAAAAAAACAAACAACTTTTCTCAACTTGTGATTCACGATATTTATGGATACACACACACACATATATATGTATGTATATAAATGAAATGTGTTTTTAAGCTTATCTATTCAACCCCGTTTAAATGAGAGGGCAATAATTGATTTATTTGGGCCCTATAAAGCAATATATATGATATATATATATATAGTATATATATATATATATATGATATAGAGATAGATATATGTGATATATATATATATATATATCTATCATATATATATATATATAGTATACTATATAATATATATAGTACTATATATATATATATATATATATGACATATAGATATATATATATATATAGATATATATATATCTAATATATATATATATATATATATATATATATATAGATCTATATAGTATATATATATATATATATATATATATATATATATAGATATATATATATATATATATATATGTCTATATAGATATATATATATATATATTGTAGGAAGCCCACAAAAATTCGGAAAAAAAAAAAATTGAAAGTTTATTTAAGCTTTCGGAGAGTACATTTCTCCCTCTTTCAGAAAGAGAAATAAAAGTTACATAAACTGAAAACAACGGTCAAGGTAAAAGAAATAAGCATACAAGCATATGGTTTTATCAGAATAACTGCCCTACGGTGGTGCGCCAATCTTGTTTAATAACTTAGTTACACAAACAACATGCTTTGTCATAATTGCATTACAGAAAAGGTCCAGTTTAAAATTACTCTTATATATATTCATAGCGTCAACATTTTGGATTAAAATAGATTCTAAAAGTTTTCTTTTTTCAGTGTTATTAACAACCTTTATATTTTTCATTTGTCTAGGTTAACCATATGATTTACTTTGTCTAGTTGAAACAGGGCGTTGTTTTCATCACACCTTTCCTTAATGAGTCACGATGTGCTCTTGCTCTGTCAAAATCAATCGTTTTCACCTATATAAGTTTTATTACACTCTTGACAGGGGAATTTCGTAAATGCATCCTTGTGTTTTTGTCTACATTTTTAACATTATTTGTTAAGTACTTTTTAACATTGTTTGTATTCTTATATACAGGGACAATGTTGCAAAATTTCAAATATTCGTTTAGTCCAGGGTTTGCTTTGGTTTGTGGTAAGACTAAAACACTATTATTATTACCCTAGGAAGCTCCTTTTCTCCCTTCCCCGCTACATAATATATTCTATGTGCCTTAAAAAAATGCGCCCTTTGAATAAAATTTGTATTGTAACCAAGTACAGTGAAAACATTTTTGATATGATTGATTTCAGTATCTAAAAATTCAACATCACAAAGTTTGTACGCTCTCAAGAATATATTAGAAATAACACCTATTTTGACATCGTCTGAATGAAAACAAAAGCATAGATATATGACTCTGCATGGGTCGGTTTTCTATATACTGCATATTTAATTCTATTATCTCTGAACGACATGATAATGTGTCTAAGAAAGGTAACCTGTCATTATTCTATTTTCTACTATAAATTTGACACACTGGTGTAAGTTATTCAGTTGAGTTAGTAAATCTTCAACATTAATAAAATCTGGAATCAAAGCAAAAATATCGTCAACATAGCGAAACCAAACAATTGGAAAGTTAAAAATGGTGGGTAAAAACTTCAGTTTCAAAACATTCCATAAACAATTTGCTAAAACGGGTGATAACGGCGAACCCATGGGCAAGCCGAAAATCTGTGAGTAAAATTTACTATTACATCCAAAGTGGACACAAACTTTTTTTTTTTTTTTGTTCAATACAAATATTTATCAGATCAATAAATACACTTTTTGGTACAGGTAGATCAATATTAAGACTATCAATTTTGCGTTCTAAAAACCGCATGCATTCATCTACAGGTACTTTGGTGAAAAGGGACTCCAGCGTCAAAACTAACCATCCTCTTTCCTTCTAACGACAGGTGCCGAGTCTTTTCAATAAAATCTGTAGTGTCCTTTAAGTGAGAGTTTGATATAGTACCCAAACACTTTGATAAATGCTTAGCTAACCAACTAGCCAGATTGTAGGTCACTGAATCAATTGTTGAGGTAATTGGCCGCATAGGGATTTCCGGTTTGTGAATCTTAGGCAGACCATACATCGAAGGAAGTGTCGGGAGGTAAGACTGAAATTTCTTAAACAGGTTACCTTTCTTAGACACTTTATTATGTCGTTCAGAAGATAATAGGATTAAATATGCAGTATATAGAAAACCGACCCATGCAGAGTCATATATCCATGCTTTTTCTTTCCATTCAGACGATGTCAAAATAGGTGTTATTTCTATATTCTTGAGAGCGTATAAACTTTGTGATGTTGAATTTTTAGATACTGAAATCAATCATATCAAAAATGTTTTCACTGTACTGGTTACAATACAAATTTTATTCAAAGGGCGCATTTTAAGGCACGTAGGAATATATTATGTAGCAAGGGAGAAAAGGAGCTTCCTAGGTAATAATAATAGTGTTTTAGTCTTACCACAAACCAAAGCAAACCCTGGACTTTTAAACGAATATTTGAAATTTTGCAACATTGTCCCAGTATATAAGAATACAAACACTGTTAAAAAGTACTTAACAAATAATGTTAAAAATGTAGACAAAACACAAGGATGCATTTACGAAATTCCCTGTCAAGAGTGTAATAAAACTTATATAGGTGAAACGATTGATTTTGACAGAAGAAAAAGACAACATCGTGACCTCATTAAGGAAAGGTGAATGAAAACAAAACGCCCTGTTTCAACATAGACAAAGAAACTATAAAAATCATATGGTTAACCTAGACAAAATGAAAAACATAAAGGTTGTTAATAACACTGAAAAAAGAAACTTTTAGAAAGAATAGTTTTAATCCAAAAATGTTGACGCTATGCATATATATAAAGGAAAGTAATTTTAAACTGGACCTTTTCTGTAATGCAATTATGACAAAGCATGTAGTTTAGTGTAGCTAAGTTGTTAAACAAGATTGGCAAAGGCCACCAGTAGGCAGTTATTCTGATACAACCATATGCTTGTATGTTATTTCTTTTACCTTGACCGTTGTTTTCAGTTTATGTAACTTTTATTTCTCTTTCTGAAAGAGGGAGAGAATGTACTCTCCGAAAGCTTAAATAAAAAAAAACTTTCAATTTTTTCCGAATTTTTGTGGGCTTCCTACAAACAGATTAGAACACGGATACAGTGTTTAACTTTGCTATATATATATATATTATAATATATAACTATATATATCTATATATATATATATATATATATATATATGTATATGTCTATATATATATATATATATATATATATATATATATATATATATATATATATATATATATATATATATATATATATATATATATATAACACTTCTTTTGGTACTCGCAAGTTCTGTCTTAGCTTGAAAGTAATATCGTGTTATAAAAAAAACTCCACTGCCAAAAAAAAAAAAAAATATATATATATGAATAAATTAAATTACGAAAACACTATCTTCTTTTCTGCAAAAAATAAAAACAACTTTCTTGTCACACAAATAAAGTTCAATTTCCCCACAGCCAATTTTATTCACTACTCAGTTGACACATCCAGAACTCGGCTTGAGGAAAAAAATACAGCTGTATCCATTAGACGTTGCGACTGTCAGCCAGCAAGTGTGAAACTTCGCGTCAAATGATGAATGGAATTTTCGTTTTGATAATTTTGGGGCCTTCAAATAAAAAAAAGAAAAAAAAGTAGTAAGCGAGGGGAACGAAGCCTTTGCTTTTTCTCCAAAAGATAAATTCTAATAGAATAACTTACATCGGGCTTATGAAGTAGTAGAATAATAATAATAATAATAATAATAATAATAATAATAATAATAATAATAATAAGAAGAAGAAGAAGAAGAAGAAGAGTAAGAAGGCACAATAATAATAATAATAATAATAATAATAATAATAATAATAAGAAGAAGAAGAAGAAGAAGGATTACATAGAAAAGACCAACTTAAAACACACACACACACACACACACACACACACACAGAGAGAGAGAGAGAGAGAGAGAGAGAGAGAGAGAGAGAGAGAGAGTAATGGTAGACACTTCTCCTTGTAATAATTCATGTTTCAGGCTGCACGCGTAACAAAAGGCGTCCATTTACTAATCAAAAGGCAGATGGCTCATGTTAGCTCAATACCAAACCTCTATTACAGTAGAGGGCGGCATTACTGTGCATCAACGGACTAAGGTTACGTTATAAAGCTGTTTTATAGAATAATTCATAGATTAATATTGTGTTTATGTCTACAAACTGTAATACCTACTACAACGGCAACGGCAACTAGGTAGAGCACAATCACATCTATAAGGTGTACGTAAGGGCACGTACGTACATATGTACGTACCAGCGGACAATAATGTACGTACAAGTAAAATGCTATAATACTACGACGGCAACTCGCCAAATGGCAGGTAGAGGACAGTCACATCTATAAGGTGTACGTAAGAGCACGTACATGTGTACGCACCAGCGTGCAATAATACACGTCCACATTGCGTGTTAAGTTTCAGGCATGGCAGCACCACGTTTACAGTGCACGTAAAAACACCTACACATACATACGTACCAGCGTGCAATAATGCACGTACAACTAGAATGTCTGATAAATACCTACTAGAATGTCTGATAAATACAGTTAAATTTCGGGCTAGATAACATCACATCTAAAGCGTACGTAAAAACACGTACTACATATGTGCGTGCCGGCGTACAATAATGTACGTACACCTAAAACGTCGGATATTAAACTCACGCCCCGTTAAATTTCAGGCAAGGCAGCATCACATCTAAAGTGTACGTAACAATACGTACACACGTACGTGCCACGGTGCAATAATGTACGTACAACTAGAATGTCTAATATAACGCTATATCCCACGTTAAATGTCGGGCAAGGCAGCATTGTGTTTAGTGTACGTAAAAACACGTACATACATTCGTACCAGCGTGCAATAATGCACGTACAATGTCGGATACTACCTCCACGTTTCGACGAGTCTTTGAGCCTTCGCCGCGCTAAAAAATTGATGCTCATTAACGTATGCAAAAGTTTACTTCGTAAAAGAAAAATTATCTTTACAAAAGACACCGACCCATACTGCTTTCATCATCATGGTACGAAACTCATTCCGTCCCTCCCCTAACTACTTTTCTTCATTTCTGGTACTCCTCTTGTCTTCCTGCATAAAATGCAGGATCTTTTTTTTTTCATTTACCATAAAGGCCTACATAATATGCAGCCAGGGACTCGAATGAAACTCTCTCTCTCTCTCTCTCTCTCTCTCTCTCTCTCTCTCTCTCAAATTTTTTTTGCGCGTCAAAGCCATTTCGACGACAAGATTCTAAATGCAGTCCTTTCTGTATTGAGCCTTTTGGACTGTTCATTTTTATAGTTCCTTCGTCAGGGTACTTTTGATATTGCAGTGCCGTATTTCATTCTCGCTCCCAAGCAATAGCATGAACAAATACTAATTGAATTTGTTAATCAAAATAGTATTAAAATAAAGCGGGTTCTCGATAATAGTAAACTATAACTACTTACTTAACGACCATAGGTTTTGCCGAAGAGGCAGATGGAGAGAAAGTAGTGAAATGCATTATCTTATGTTTGTTGCGCTTCCCTTTCTTCTAAATGAGTAGCAGGAGAGAGAGAGAGAGAGAGAGAGAGAGAGAGAGAGAGAGAGAGAGAGAGAGAGAGAGAGAGAGAGAGAGAGAGAGAAAATGCTCGATGCAAATGATCTAAAATAGAAAGGAAATCATCTTCGTTGGCAGATAAAAGGAAAAAGAGACAAAGGAAACACACACACACACACACACACACACAGAGAGAGAGAGAGAGAGAGAGAGAGAGAGAGAGAGAGAGAGAGAATGCTCGATGAAAATGATCGAAAATAGAAAGGAAATCATCTTAGTAGGCAGATAAAAGGCAAAAGAGACAAAAGAAACACACGCACACACACACACACACACACACACACAGAGAGGACTAAATAAAACAAGTTGAGCGACAAAGCAATAAAACTCTAGGAAAACTTGGACAGAATGGAGCCCAAGATTAAAAGATATAAAAGTTATCGAGTGCAACTCCTCTTTTTATAGAGGAAGAAAAGTCCAAAAAGCTAAAAGATATAATAAACAAATCGAGAAATAAGCAGCTTTGGCAAAACAGCAACGTCAAAGGAAACAGCGAGAAAACTCGTAAGCTCTTTATGCCAAACTAGAGGAGGAACAGCATGTGGGAGTTCAACTGGACGAGCCAATCATCGAGATAACTTGAGAGATGTATCCTGTGAAATGGGCCCAAGCTGACACACAACGGTGAACTGCAAAAGCTGACTTGTGGAAATTATATGATGAAAAAGCAAAACAAATTTGAAAACAAATATGGATACAAATAAATAGCAAACAATTAAATCTTTCAAGATATATTAAATAATTTGGCTATATGTTAAACCAAAAAAAACGATGGAATACGTACAGGATATATGAATATGAGAGAGAGAGAGAGAGAGAGAGAGAGAGAGATAATGTACGACGGAAATGACTGATAAAACTGAAGTCCACTAAGTTGGCAGATTTAAAGGCAAAAGTGACGAAGGGAAGAAGAGAGAGAGAGAGAGAGAGAGAGAAGCCTCACACAAATATGCACCGAGGCCTCAAAATCTTTACCGGATCTAATTCCTGCTGCGTTCGAAAAGGATATAAGACGAACCAAAAGCAAAGATGGCGACGCAAGCAAACGAAGAAGAAGAAGAAGAAGAAGAAGAGGAGGAGGAGGAGGAGGAGGAGGAAAGTACGTATACATTTTGGCTTTCCGAGGTCGTCTTAAGGATTCCAACCCTACCCACAATACGAGGAAACCCTCCGCATTGAGATTGGAAACCCATTTTTCCCCATCCCTTCGCCCCCCCCCCCCCACCCCCCCCCCCCCCCCGCCTTCTTCAATATTGCCGATTCCTTCCTTTTATTCGGATTCCCTTCCCTAGGAGGTGATTCTGCATTCTGGAGAGATGCTCTCATTTTTCTATTACACACACACAAACACACATACACACCCACCCACACACACACACATCTATATATATATATAATATATATATATAATATATAGTATATATATATATATATATATAATATATATATTATTCTATTCGAATCGACTATCCATTTTTCGTGTTGATTTTGAGGTAACACCTCCCAAAAAATAAATGTAATAGATAAATAAATAAATAAATAAATAAATATAAAATAAATAAATAAATAAATAAAAATGGCTCGGGTGTAATCAATCTTTAGTGGTGCTAAACCACCAGCATAAACCCGTTGTATGTATTAGTTTTAAATTTTTATCCTAATTCCTTTGGAACCAAATATACATTTTTGGTGTTGATTTTGAGGTGACATCTTCCCACCAACCCGCCCCCCCAAAAAAAAATTATTAAAAGATAAAGGAAACGCTGGGATGTGCGGTGAATGACATCATAATACGTAGGTCGGGCGTGTTCTATATGAGTGCTAAACCACCGGAATCTTAAAAAAATAGTAAATAATTGAAAAGAAACTCAATGACCTGTGCGTGTTCTGCAAGGGACTAAACTACCAAAATAAACCCGATTTTTGACTCTCTTTAGGCATAGAATATTACAATTTTTGGTGACATCCCCAAGTAAAAATAAATACATAAAAATAAATTCAGGGGGGCGTGGTGAATTACATCGCAATACTATACTCTGTTTTTTTTCATCTGTCCACCGCCTGTGGTGGTTTCGTATGGTAACACTGCGTCCCGGGCTTTAGATAGTTACGTATGTGTAAGTTTTAGGTAAATAAAAGGATATCTGGGTGTACATTTGCAACTGAAAAGTGTTTTAATAATTTATTGTATGAGAATCGCACAGTTAATATTCGAAATAGGATATTGCTATTATTGTTGAATGTAAGCTGAATGTAACTATCTAAAGCCCGGGACGCAGTGTTACCATACGCAAACACCACAGGCGGATGGACCGATGGAAAAAAACAGAGTATAGGTAAGGGGTGTGCCTTTTTATGCTCTCCGTTTTTATATTATGACGAAGGATCGATTCTCTTAATTTATCAAATTTTGTTCGTTATTTCATGTTGTAGGATTCGATGTCTTTGCTTACGTTATCTTTTTATTTGTAAAAGAATTCTATAATCTGCGAGTCGATCCAACTCATATATTTATAGCATCGAACTTATTACGTGAGGTTAAATTACGTTTAGTCATATAATGTTACAAACACTATGCATGAATATTCAGGATCGTATGAAAATTAACCACTCTAGTATGTCCTTTTGGAGAGAGAGAGAGAGAGAGAGAGAGAGAGAGAGAGAGAGAGATCCTCCGTTAATGGATCCTCCGTTTAATGGATAGATATATATATATATATATATATATATATATAGACTATATATATATATATATATATATAATATGGCCTGCTATCCCATGCTCTGCCTCATGGATTTTACACGGTCTAACTTCACTTTCTGGTCACCCATCAAGCACTGACCGAGAACAAAATGGTTTAAACTTGGCTGGTTTGGCGAGAGAAAAAAATAAAATACATTCTCTAACATCAAAGGCAAGCTTCATTTGGATTCTCGTTTTCTATGCAGTAAGAATCCTATAATCGAAGATCAATATATATATATATATATATATATATATATACATACATATATATATATATATATATGTATATATATATATATATATATATATATATATATATATATATATATATATATATATATATATATTTATATAGTATCTGCAGGACGGCAATATAGGAAGATTTCAGGAGGTTCTATTGATACACTCTCAGTAACAGGCACATGATTTATTATACAAAAAACGTTTTGCACACAAAACACGGTGCATCATCAGTCTGTGAAGAAATAAAAAAAAATACATTATATTAATACAAAAAAGGAATTTATCAAAAATTAAAATTGACATTAAAAAAAACTGTAAAAAAGCGTTATTAAAAAAAGACTGTAAAAAGCAAAAGAGAGAGACTACTAAAACACCAACCATCTCAGGTAAGGAAAGAAGAGGGGAATGACAAAAACCGAGACACACACACACACACACACACACATATATATATATATATATATATATATATAGATATATATATATTATATATATATATGTATATATATATATATTTATTTTATATATACAGACACACACACACACACATCATATATATATATATTTATATATACAGACATATTACTAAATTATATATATAATATTATATATAATTATTATATATATATATATGTGTGTGTGTGTGTGTGTTGTGTGTGCAAATATAACTATATATAAATAATAGTATATAATATATATCAAACAACAACAGTTTGATAATATATAATATATATTATATATATATATTCTATATAACATATATAATATATATATATATATATGTATATTATATATATATATATATATATATAATATATATTATATATATACTATATTATTTATTATATATATATGTATATATATATATATATTATACTATATATAGTTATATACTATACATATATATATATATATTATATCCATAATATATATATATATAGTTAATAGTATACATATAAAAAGTATATAGGTGTATATATATATATAGTGTATATTTATTATAACTATATTATATGATATGATAATACTATAGTGGTTATATAGTTATATATATACATAGTATATATTATATTATACTATAATAATATATATATATATATGATATGATATATATATATATTAATATATATTATGTATATATATAACTTATAATATATATATCGATATATATATATATAATTATATATAGTATATATATATATATATACTATATATATAGGGTAATATATCGTTCTTACATCCAAAACAGTTTGCAACCACAAGAAGCTGAAAAACAAACACAAACAACCTTTGCAAACACGACAAAAGTCAATAAATAAAAAAAAACGAAACAAAGGGATGAAGAATAACAGAGGATAAAATATAACACCACGGGGGGGGGGGGGCGGTCGGGTGTGAGGGAGGGGGGGACTAGCGGAGATCAACGAGTTCGACAGAAATTTAATTTCCTTTTTGGGGTAAAAAAAAAAGAAAAAAAGGAGGGGGGGAGGCGATTGTTGGAAAAGGTCTAAAGCAGCCTGACCTCCTAGGTATATTCCACCAACGGAAAAAAAGAAAAAAAAAGAAAAAGGAAAAGGGGGTGAAAAATATCAAAGGAGAGAGAGAGAGAGAGAGAGAGAGAGAGGATTAGTTCCCTTGTTTAGCACTAGAGGGACGGAGAGAGAGACTCTCCTCGGGTGTTGGCTTTTACACGTCGACGGAGAGGATTAGATTAACGGTCTGACCGCAGTTGAGTTTTGTCATTCTCTTAGTTTTTAAACCAACCAAAAAAGTCTTTATATAATGAATTATTATATTCTTATCTTACTATAATGGGTGTAACGTCTGTTCGTCCATCTGTCATTCATTCAATCACGGCCAAACGGCTGGTCCGATGGGCATGAAACATGGCAAGGTTATAGTGGGGACCCATTAGATGGTTTATCATGGGGTTTGATCCTACCTCCCCCACCCTCCGAATGGGTTGGGGGTGATGAGGGATTCCCTGAAATGAGGCTGGTTATGCCCGTAGACGTAGTTACTTTATGAATTTTCATACATAATTCCTGTATACATGTTTGCCAGTAGATGATCGTGATATTCTTCTTCTTGCATGGATGAGATAAGGGTGCTAAGTAGACGAAAATCTTGGGTTAAAATTCATGTTTAAAATAATTAACTATACTGCCTCTCTAACCGATCAGAATTCAACGACTGAATTCGAATCTTGTTACACATAATTATAATTAATAATAATAATAATAATAATAATAATAATAATAATAATAATAATAATAATAATATATTTAGAAATTCCACCCTAATGTCCTTGTCGCCTAACTGACTGAATCAGCAAGTTCATTGCAAGATAAAATAAGCAAAATGTCTCTGAAAACATCGAAAACTATGACGACTTCTTTAAAATTCTGGAGAAATGCACAATAATGTTTAATATATCCTGCGACCTTGAACTTTGATCTTTGCAGTTCAAACACGACCTGGAACATATTTCAAAAGTCAAACTTAGCTTCACTAAATGACAAAGAAATTCCTTAAATGAATTTCGCGAAAATGATGCCATAA
>NC_087211.1:89253722-89258722 GCF_015104395.2 Macrobrachium nipponense | reverse complement strand
CCTGATCTCGGACAGAGGTCAAATTGCCAGCCTCCCAAAATTAGGCCTACCCACGTCGTGCTGGTGGACCCGGACCCCAGACCTGAACAGAGGTCGGACCGCATTCTTCTACAAGGATACACAGAATATTGCATAAAGGTACGTCTGAAAGTGTAAACTTCAACCCAGCACCTTTTACTACCATACGACTCTTGCTAAATTCATTTCCAATTCTTATTTTTACCCCTTCTACATCAGAAGCCCTTTGTCCTCATCGGGCCACGTGCTCCCCTTTGTGACTTGTTAAAGACCTAGTTTTCGTGCATACCTCAGTGAACCATTCGAGTTTACCTTCCCCAATGTTAGAGAATTAATCAGCCTTAATCAAAGCAAGAAGTCATTTTTCCTTTTATGTCGTTTAATCTGGGATTCTTTTCCAGATTCCATGAGTCACGTGCCGTCTCTCTGCTCGCAAGTGTGCATTAACCCAAGTGAATGAAACCAGCTTGAATTGAATGAGACTATAAGCCCCAACGTGGGGGCCAATATCATTTAACTTTTCTCCAGGCCAGCACGGGCCTTTTTGTAAATAAATAGTTTAAAGTAACGAGCTGAGTTTTCTGGCGACCTTCCCCCTAAAGAAAGTTTACGGTAAGTTCAAGCAATTCCCTCTTGAAACCCCTAAATTACTTCCGTTTACGTATCTAGTCTCTCACAAGGCCCTATATACGTAAAATTGTCGACCTCGCCGAGGATCGAATCCGGGCTTGCTTAAAAAAGCTTGTAAATCGCGTTATCCGTCGTAAAACGTAAACTGTAAATTATTTTACAAAAAGTAAATCAAGCACACTTGCAGGGAAAGAAGACACACTGACTCACGGTAAGGTATTCCATTCATTAATATGATTACTTCTATAACCAATGTTAGCTTAAGGTACGTTTAAGTATTTTTATTGTAGAAGTGTTTAAAAGAGCGTAGGTAGAAAATCTTATTATTGTAACGGCGAACGCGCCAGAGCTTTATTTTAGCGGCGAGCAAACAATTTGCCCCGCGAATTCTCTGTTACTTTGTGCTGTCCTCGTCGGACGAGACAGAGCACGTGTGTAGAATAGATGCCAGAAAGAACCAGATCAAACTAGGAAGTGCTTTGCCAGGGTTTATTGCTGTGTTTGAAAGCCTAGCTAGTTAGGAGTGTTTTTACTAATAGTTACGGCAAAAGAAGTGTACAAATTCTTTGTCTGTGATATGTTAGGGAATCCATTTTTAACTTAGTTTCATTCCAAGTGTTGGTAACCGCTACCTCTCAGCATTAAATTCAGCTTAGAGCATTCTCGCGCCTGCGCGGTCTCAACCAACCTCGTCCATTCACAGCGGCAGCCATGTTTTATCCCTTTAAACATTATCTAAACAATTTAAGCAAAGTAACGTAAGTCTCAAAGTTTTAACGTAAATAATATCGATCTTGGTACTAGTATCTATCGTCCTGCCAGAAAAATTAACGTAATTCGCCTTGAATAAGAAAGTAGTATTTTGTGTTGTAAATTGCCTTCGCATTTACAGAGAATCAGCTGATTCGCCCGCGCTGGTCAGCTCTCCTCACATGTTTCACCTCGCATCGCTCACTCGCGCGCTGAGCGAAGTTCATTTCACTTCGCACTTAACGTAACCTCATTTACAATTGTTTGCTAACATCGTTTTAAAATCCTTACCGTCATTTCACTGTTCACGGGGACCTAGTAATCTTACATAAAGTTAACGTAAATCTCAAGTAGAGTAAATCACAAGAATTGTTAACGTAAAACGCGTCGTTGTAAAATTCATATTGAAAACGCAAATCATTTCGTAAGCGCGAGCCGCTACATTAACGTAAAAATCGTTCAACGCGAGCGCGTTATCATTTTCATAAAACGTTTTCAAAAGCAAAATTCTTTTTCATTTCACGTTAACGTAAGTTAAATCATTTAACGCAAGTTGCGTATATTAAACTAACGTTAGTAGTTCAATTCAATATAAGGGAGTTCATTCACATATCAATTTTCACCCTCTCCGAGAGAGAGAGAGAGAGAGAGAGAACCAGAACCCAGTATTCACGAAGCCAAGAGTACTACATCTTACCATTAATTATAGCATGCAGAATTAACATTATTTTAGTCTCTTGTGTCTTTCATTTACACAGCGTGATACGTACGCGCATGTGTCCAGTGCAGTTTGCAAACATTTATTTGTTTCATTATCGAGTACTCAGCGAGTGACTGAGCATTTCTAAAATTTCCATTACCTGTCGTTGCCCGAGTGGTCTTTTTCATTTTCTTTATCACGAAAGACTTGCGTATACGCAAGCACAATTTCGCACAGGTGCCACGCCAATTCATTACTTCCAGACAGGGAAGTCGTTACCAGTTTAGGACTGGCCACCACCAGTGCACGTCAGGTCTTATCATTTTACAGTGCCACTAATTCTTGACCCTGTCCATCGACTGGCTGCTGAAGTACTCCCACCTTTTACTTTCTCTCCTCCACCATTACACTCTGCCCCCGAACAGAGTGCCATTTCACTTCGGTATACTTGGGTATACTGCGTGTAGTGTCCGGGACACACCAGCACGATACCAGTGCTCAAAGGAACGCCTCCTCATAAGTGCCATTGCACCTGTACAGGCCGTACAGGTAGCCATTAAACCTCGTGTCGTCCTTACGGAACGCCCAATTCATTAATGTCCGTGTACAAGGGTCAGTGATCCTTCGGACCAATCAGGGAACGCCTCCGAAGTGCCATCGCACCTGTGCAGACGTACAGGTAGCCCTATACCTGCGTGTCCGTCCTACGGAACGCTCATTCATTATAGAGTATCCACCATTTTGGATCACTGAACCAAGGAACGCCTCCTCATAAGTGCCGTGCACCTGTATTGGACCTACAGGTAGCCCATTCCAGCGTCTCCCAACTTAGGAACGCCCTTAAGTGTGACGTACGCCGTACACTCCATTTGATTTTTCCACCTCTTAGAAGGTGCCAATCCAGAAGTGCCACCAACTTACGGGACACTTCCAAGTGCCACCGAGCACCCAGTCTTTTCACTTTTCTCTACCACGTCGCAGAACACCTTTCCAAGTGAGTTGCCACTTTCCACAGTAGGCACTCCTATTCCATTCAGTCCCTTTCCTGGCCATTATTTTCATTTTCTTCCGAGCCTCTACTGTAGCCTAAGGGAAATGTCTTCCCCTGCTTCCCGCGACTTCTTTGCCAGAGAGCTAGAGAAGCTCGGAGCCCTCATAACTCTGGGCAAGGAGGCTGGTTACACTGGACCAGCCCTTGACCAGTGGATAAAGACGCAGCAGGCTGCTGCGCGCCAGCAGGGAAAGGAAGAAAGAGAAGCAGAGAGGAAAGCCGCAGAAGCAGAGAGAAAAGAAAGAGAAGCAGAGAGGATAGCCAGAGAAGCAGAGAGAAAGGAAAGAGAAGAAGAGCGAAAGCATGAGCTAGCTCTCCTAGATGACGCAATCTCTCTGGTAGTTTCCAAGCCCCAGACCATGAGCTGGACTCCCGGTAAGAGGTGGTTGCGGAGGTTCTGCACCACTTGTTGTGTGCGTGGGCATGCTGTGGTTCCGACAGTGCCCAAGTCGGTCTCTACCTTGGGAGGAGAGCTTCCAGGGTGAACTTCTCCAAGGCTACCATGTAGCCCTGGCCTGATGAACAGTCTCCTACGGCCTATCAGTGGGGTACAAGTCATCGGCCGACACCGAAGCCCAGGTCTCCCTTATTTCCAGAAAGGCATTGCCTAGGGGTGCCAAAATCCAGACGAACGAAGAAATTCAGTTTGAATGGATTGACGGTAACCTCTATTCTGTTCCTTCGGTCCTTCTGAATGTAAAAATGCCCTTTCTGGACCAGGTGACCAAGGAAACCACATTGTGCCGCCTGGCCGTAGTTGACCAATTCCATGATGTTTATCAGGTAATATTGGGCCGAGATCTACTTAAGCCGTATCTCCCTGGACGCAGCTCCCACTACCAGATGCACCGGATCCCTGCAGCATGCCTCATAATCAACCCTCCATTTTAAATTCAGAGGCTAGTGCCTCCGATGTCCCAGACATCCCTTTTATTTGTGAACCTGGCCCTGACCCAGTGTCAGAGCCAGACGTTTCTCCCGCATCATCTCAGCCTCTTACCATTTTACCGCCTACCTCCTCCACTTTGGAAGAGGTAAGCCCACCAGTTAACCCCGGACTTGCTTCCGAGGATGATTCAACGGAGGTTTCCTTAACCTCCCCACGTCACATCACTGCCAGAGAGGACTCTTCACCTGTGCCAGAGCACACTGCCAGCCTTGGTGACTCCGCAGATTCGCAACCTGTGGGGCATCTCGGCCTTATCATCCAGTGCCACGGAAGAGGTTCTGGAACAAGTTCTGCCGAGACTGTGGCCGCAAGGGTCACATGTCTGCAAATTACGGAGGAGTGCGCGAACCACAATATTCCGGCCATCGCAATGGCCGTCACCAATCCTTCTTCTCTAGGACCCCCAGCTAAGGGCCCTATAACCGTCGCACCCCTCCAAAAGCCATTTATCAGCCAAGCCACATCAGAGCCTACGACGACTCTGGCGCTCAAATCTCCCTGATACGGGAAGACAGAATTCCCCGAGGGGCTAATGTTGATAGACGTCGATTGATCACATTGAAGGTTATCAATCACATTAAACTGATCCTTCCGACCGTGCCAATTGAGGGTCACTAGACCTCACTTCTCCAAAGTTTGTACCCTTGCAGTTGCAAGCTACATTCCAGGAGGTTACGACCTCCTCCTAGGGCAAGACATGAAGTCTCCCTCGCATTCCAAACAGCCTAGGGGTCCTAACCCCACAACAAATCACTCTAAAGCAAGGAGTAATCGAAATTTTACTTCCTCCAGGAAGTACAACCACCAACAGTCTCCCTCGTTACCAGGAAGGGAGATTGATCATTCACAGTTCCGTTGCAAAACCTGCAACGTAATAGGGCACTCTACTAATTGGCCTAGGT
>NC_087211.1:89218722-89243722 GCF_015104395.2 Macrobrachium nipponense | reverse complement strand
AGTTTTTTTAAGAGACAATATAAACGTTGGGTCATTATTTGCTAATTCTAGACACTCACGAGGCTATTCTGGAAGATTTGTTCTTAAAGGGGATGAGGAAACTGGGCACCAAAAGTTAGAGAAGTTGAACAGGTAAGTACGATGAGACTAAAATGACAAGGTACACTACAGGTGCTGTAGAAGAGAACGTAGGTTAATATGAAAACCCAATTAAAATGTTGAGTTGATTGTAACGGTTTTATCATCAAGTCAAATAACATAACTATTAAGCCATTCATTTTTATTCTACAAAAGGCTCTTTTATGTTGACAAACATTTCGATATATGTTTAATGAATATATCCATTAAAACTATGATATGTTTTGTTCTATAAAATTCTCTATCAAGCTATTAAAAACTTTGGTATTTTTTAAAATAAATATCAATTTGTTTTATTCTATAAAATACTCTATTAAAGTCTAAATCATTTACGATATTTTTGCATAGTCAGGAAACATCTGAAAATTACCATAAAATGTCTCAGTCATTTCGGAACTTTCGGTGGAATATTTTAAGTGTTGCTCTTTACAACTAAGTGCAAATTCTGTGATGAATGAATAATCACCACATATTGTGAATCAGGTTTTAAAAATTCTAAAAACATTATACAAATAATTCTCTCTTTGCTTCAAATACATCGTGCCTTATTCATGCGATTTACATCAGATATATTAGGAGCTATGTTCAAAATAACACTAAAAAAATCTTTAGAATTTTTCTTTTCAGAATGATGAATAATATAATATATTAACTTCAGTGTTACTTATCTCTTGCTTTTATTTATTTCCAAGTTATTTCTCCTTTAGGGCATCAGATTTTTCTGAGCAAGATTTAATTCATTTTGGCTCTTTTATGCCATTAGAATTTCCATGAAATGTTTTCTGCCTCCTTTACCTTAAAAAAATTACAAAAAAAAAAAAAAAAAAAAAAAACAGATAATTGTTTTTTGCTCCATTAATGACATTCGTGGTTGCTAAAACGGAAAAATTATGAGGGAAAAAAATCTATCTTGATGCAAAAGAATCGACCAGTATAGCAGTGACCTTAATGGAACGCTGGAATAAAAGAAGGCAAAGCTTTCAATAATACTTTTCCAGTTCCATTTCCATAATGATTTCCATATGAAAAGCGGTCATCACCAATAAAAGGATACAAGAGGAGTATATTTACATTGGAGTAATATATTTACACCTTAATAAATGTAGTATATAATTCTGCTGACTACCTCCGTTACCTTGGCTAAATTGTTAGGATATTAGAGTAATATATTTACATTAGAGTAATATATTTACATTCTAATAAAAGTATATAATTCTGCTGACTACCTCTTACCTTAACTAAATTGTTAGGATATCAGAGTAATATATTTACATTAGAGTAATATATTTATTTACACCATAATAAAAGTATATAATTCAGCTGACTACCTCCGTTACCTTGGCTAAATTGTTAGGATATTAGAGTAATATATTTACCACCCTAATAAAAGTATGTAATTCTGCTGACTACATCTCTTACCCTGCCTAAATTGTTATATTTCTGTCACATTTGTTCTATGGTAACAGGATTATCCCAATACCTATTAGTAAATATTCCTAATAACATTATATATTATCTACTGGAAGAAGTCAGGTCAAAGTCCCATACATTTTTTATTTCACTTTATTTTTTACACTATTCTGATCCAGGATCCAAATCCAGTGACCATAAACTAAGGTGTGAAGATATTTCATTTTCTTTTTAGACAACAAGAACCTACTCACATCCCAATCAAATTGACAGAAATGCAAAAGTTGTTAGCAATCATTATGACTGGTTATCCAGACTGACAAAAGATCAAGATTTAGATAAGGAAATGCGTTTCTACAAATCCGTGGAAACTTTTTCTACTATTATTCTCCTCTCTTGGTTTTAGCTTACATTACTTTCTGTCTAATACAGTTACTAGCTATTTCGCGTTCAGTAAAATTCTCTCTCTCTCTCTCTCTCTCTCTCTCTCTCTCTCTCTCGGCACTGAATAGTTGATCGTTATGAATTATTTCTGACTATAATATATAAATCTGAAAGTCACTTGGAGAAAAAGTCCTGCTCTCTCTCTCTCTCTCTCTCTCTCTCTCTCTCTCTGTACTGAATAGTCTATCGTTATGAAATATTTCTGAATGTGATATATAACTCTGAAAAGTCACTTGGAGAAAGAAAGCCCCGATCTCTCTCTCTCTCCTCTCTCTCTCTCTCTCTCTCTCTCTCTCTCTCTCTCATTGCATTTTACACATGCCACATAATTTATTCATATCTCCAAGAGGAATTAAGAGGAGGAAGAGGACGTGAAGAGAGCCATAATAATGGAGTCCCTCCTCTTGGCTTCCTGAGGGAACTTCCTCGGGAATACTTGGGCCTCCAAAATTTCTTACGTATATTTGAGTATATTATCTTTACATTCATGAGACGGAACTTGAATGGACATTCGCATGGTAATGTTCTATTTTTACTTCAAGTATATAAATATATACTACAAATGCATTACACACTTACACACATATATAAATAAATATATGGAGGTATATGTATGTATGTATGTATGTATGTAGTATGTATGTGTGTATATGTGTATAGATATATATATTATATATATATATATATATATATATATATAGTATATATATATATATATATAGTGTGTGTGTGTGTCACACTCATATAATATATATATATATATATATATATATATATAGATATATATATATATATATATGTATGTATATAGTACATACACACACATATGTGCACACATACATACATACCTAATTATAAGGGCACTGAATTTATAACATTGGGGAACAACAGTCTTCCTCCATATAAAAATATAAAATATAACATAAAACAAAAAAAAAAAAAAAAAATTCCCAATACCTGGACAGCACCGAGAAGATTAATGAAACCCGAGGGAGAAATTCAGTTTACTTTCAGCTGACCTGATACGGCACGATCTCGGGTCACTGACGTTTAAAGGGTTAAGTCACAGGAAGTTGGGGTTGACAGGAAACCTTCCCATCAGTGTGATAAGTCTCATGTGGGCTTCGCTGGATAAGCTTTTTTTGCCGCCCAGGAAGAGACGAAGACCCTTCATTCGTCTGATACAGAGCAAGTTTTTCCTTTTGTAAATGTTACACTTAGCTCAGGGGTAAAGACAATACCCGGAATATAATGCTTTTCCTTTCCTCCGCCGATTTATTTATCTTACTTTTGTAACATACAAGCACACACACACACACACACACACACACACATATATATATATATATGATCATATATATATATATATATATATATATATATATATATATATATATATGTATGTATGTGTGTGTGTAAGTTTACTTGTTTGTTGTAAAGGTAAAATAAATGAATTATATATATGTTATATATATATATATATATATATATATATATCTATATATATCTATCTATCTATCTATCTTCTATCTATCTATCTATCTATCTATCTATCTATCTATATATATATATATATATATATATATAAACATGCCTTTTCCCCTTAACGAAAATAGTTCTAGTCCCAGAGGGCCTTAACGCACCGAATCTAAATTATACTTTTAGGATGAAGTTGCTCGCTCTTGGAGGCAACCCACCACATTTCACCAACTGCAAAGTACATCATTCACAGATGAGGTCAACATATGTGAAAAATAATTTAAAAAGAGGGACCTAATATACTTCTTGCTTACTTGAGGAGTATGACTAAAAACTAATATTTTGTAGTTGTTGTTGGCGGGTAGGAAAGGTCTATGGAAGAGTATAAAAAGGTCTGAAAAAAGGTGTTTCGCATTGAGATAAAGATACAGGAATTTTGGGATAGGATATTTATGATTTATTTATTAGACTGAAAATGTAAAAAATAAATAATACGCACATTAAAGAGTACATAGAAATTATTTCTAATAGAATATACATTTTAATTTTCGTCGGTGAAACAAGGCTCCATTTGACCATAGATTTTAGCATGTTTTAATTAACGTTGAAAGTTAGGAATATAATGTTTACAACTTAGGCATGAGGGGAAAATCTTGCACACGTCCTGAGTAAGCTGGAGGTTGGATCACGCCTTGATCTATTAATAACTGAAAATTAGCACAATTCTAGTACAGGAGTAAATCTGATATCAAACACACAAAGAAAGAAGAAATTCTTCACCTAAATTGCGTATAAGCTACCTTACGAAAACAAGCACATAGAAAGGATAAAATTGATACAATCTTTACTAATATTCAACAAATAAAGAAAGCAAATTCTTTACTTAAATTTCGTATAAGCTACCTTACAAAAACAAGCACATTGAAAGGATAAAATTGATACAATCTTTACTAATATTCAACAAATAAAGAAAGCAAATTCTTGACCTAAATTTCGTATAAGCTACCTTACGAAAACAAAAATACGGAAAGGATAAAATTGATAGTATCTTTATTAATATTCCTTACACAAAGAAAGAACAAAACCTTCTGCCTGCGAAATTCCTTCATCACGTAACTCGATCTCGTAAGCAAGCTAGACTTTCTCTATCTAGATCACGACACACTCCGAAGAAGAGGGTTTGTTTACTGACCTAGATTCTATCCGTTCCTTTGGGAGGTCCACGTCTTAGTTGTGACGAAAATGACAAACAGTCGTCACTGATCCCTTAACACGCTATTAATCATCAACAGTCTTCTCCGATTGCGTCTTCCACTGCGTCCAAGAGGCAAGAGCGAGCCCCCCCCCTCCGCCTCTCTCTCTCTCTCTCTCTCTCTCTCTCTCTCTCTCTCTCTCTCTCTCATTTGTTCTTATCTTTTGTTTCGCTAGATATATTCAAGAAACATCAGAAAACAAAATGTTTTCTTAACACTAGCAGTTATTGAATCTCTCTCTCTCCTCTCTCTCTCTCTCTCTCTCTCTTCTCTCTCTCTCATTTGTTCTTATCTTTTGTTTCGCTAGATATATTCGAGGAACATCAGAAAGCAAAAAGTTTTCTTAACGCAAGCAGTTACTTAATCTCTCTCTCTCTCTCTCTCTCTCTCTCTCTCTCTCTCTCTATCTACCAATCCCGCATCCTATCTCACGAAGCGAGAGAAAATTAGAGAAGAACCAGAAGGGAGAAAAAAGAGTTTTGTACAAGCGAGCAGCCATCAAGACGTAACCGTCGAAGAATAATTGGCTACCGTATCAAGTATCAACCACCCTGATCGTGGGATCTGACAACAGACTCCACCTCTGGAATGATGACGGATCGTTTGGCGATCTCTCTCTCATTCTCTCTCTCTCTCCCTCTCTCTCTCTCTCTGAAGAAGAAGAAGAGGAAGAAAAAGAAGAAGAAAAGAACATGAACAAAGAAAGAAGAAGAAGAAGAAGAAGAAGAAAAAGAAGAAGCGGAGGAGGAGGAGGATCACCAACAAAGAAAGAAGAAGAAGAAGAAGAAGAAGAGGAGGAGGAGGAGGAAGAGGAGGAGGATTAGGAGGAGGAGGAGGAAGAACACAAAGGAAGAAGAAGAAGAAGAAGAAGAAGAACAAGAGGAGGAGGAGGAGGAAGAACACAAAGGAAGAAGAAGAAGAAGAAGAAGAAGAAGAAGAAGAAGAAGAAAGGAGGAGGAGGAGAAGGAGGAGGAACTCAAGCAAACGAAGGAGAAGAAGAAGAAGAAAGGAGGAGGAGGAGAACGAGGAGGAATTCAAGCAAACGAAGAAGAAGAAGAAGAAGAAGAAGAAGAAGAAGAAGAGGAGGAGGAGGAGGGGGAGGAGGAGGAACACAAACAAAGGAAGAAGAAGAAGAAGAAGAAGAAGAAGAGGAGGAGGAGGAGGAGGAGGAGGAGGATGAAGAGAACGAGGAAGATCACAAACAAAGGAAGAAGAAGAAGAAGAAGAAGTAAAATTGGCAGAAGGAGAACATCCTCTACACGATGACGCAGTTCCCCTGACTGCTGATTGCAGTCCTTCGCTGACGAAAATGTCAGCTAACTTTAGGATTTGACCATCAGACTTTGGAGAGAGAGAGAGATAGAGAGAGAGAGAGAGAGGGTTAAATGGCACAGGGACATTTTAAAACGTCCGCATCAGCTTAAATAAAGACGCAAGATATGACGCACCACATGCTGAGAGTGGTTGTATAAAAGACATCTGTGTCTGTAAAACTAGAAGTCTGAACCGATCAAAGGACATACCAGGAGCATACAAGGACTAACATACCTTTGAATGATAAAATACAACTAGGGAAGAGTTTTGCAAAATGTGTGTTTTTTTCTAATTACCGATCTCCTCTTTCTGTATTTCTCATTACCTTCCGTTACTTCTTCCGTAGCCATATTCTTTGGAAACTTGAATTTCAAAGCAGTGGCCCCTTTAGTGGACTTGTTCCATATGGTTTTTTGTATGGTGTTTTTACGTTGCATGGAACCAGTGGTTATTCAGCAACGTGACCAACGGCTTAACGTGACTTCCGAACCACGTAACAGAGAGGACGGAATGGGTAGAAAAGATCAGACAATGGATGGAGCCAGATACAGAGAGAACAAAGATCCCCTCCATGAAAGCCTACAACACCAAGAAATTAAGGGAGAAAACAAGTGAGGTCAATGAAATAATGGGCATAATACAGACCACCAGTATCACAGAAACAAACAACTTGACATATGCAGGAGCAAGATTAGTAGCAGAACTGATGGGGATTCGAACACCAACACCACCAGCACAACCAACCCAACAGAAACCAAAACAGCAACCTCCTTGGAAAAGGCGCCTGGAAAAGCAAATCATGGTGATGAGATCTGACTTGAGTAAACTGAAAGAGATGGCAGAAAAAAGGCTAAGAAGCAAAACAACAAGGGAGGAACTCAACGAGAAATACAAAGTACAAGAGAGGGACTAAACAGCACCATAGAAGATGTAAAACAGAGGCTTAAGGCCAAAGCACATAAGATCCAACGGTACATGAACAGGAATAAGGGATACCAACAGAACAAACTATTCGGAACCAACCAGAAAAGACTATACAGCCAACTAAGAGGGGAAGACAACCACCCAGAAATTCCTGAAGCCGAACCAAGTAAGAGACTCTGGGAAAACATATGGAGCAATCCGGTATCACACAACAAACATGCAACATGGCTCCAGGAAGTCAAGGAAGAAGAAACAGGGAGAATAAACAAAGATTCACAGACATCACGACAGACACAGTCAGACACCAACTAAAGAAAATGCCAAACTGGAAAGCCCCTGTCCCGATGAAGTCCATGGATACTGGCTCAAAAAGCTTCAAGGCCCTACACCCACGAATAGCAGAACAACTCCAGCATTGTATCTCAAATCACCATGCACCCAAATGGATGACCACAGGAAGAACATCCTTAGTACAAAAAGACAAGAGTAAGGGAAATATAGCCAGTAACTACAGGCCTACCAATAATGTGGAAGTTACTAACAGGTATCATCAGTGAAGGCTATAACAACTACCTAGAGACAAACACCATCCCCCACCAACAGAAAGGCTGCAGAAGGAAGTGTAGGGGCACAAAAGACCAGCTCCTGATAGACAAAATGGTAATGAAGAACAGTAGGAGAAGAAGAAAACCAACCTAAGCATGGCATGGCTAGACTATAAGAAAGCCTTCGACATGATACCACACACATGGCTAATAGAATGCCTGAAAATATATGGGGCAGAGGAAAACACCATCAGCTTCCTCAAAAATACAATGCGCAACTGGAATACAATACTTACAAGCTCTGGAATAAGACTAGCAGAGGTTAATATCAGGAGAGGGATCTTCCAGGGCGACTCACTGTCCCCACTACTCTTCGTAGTAGCCATGATTCCCATGACAAAAGTACTACAGAAGATGGATGCCGGGTACCAACAACTCAAGAAAAGAGGCAACAGAATCAACCATCTGATGTTCATGGACGACATCAAGCTGTATGGTAAGAGCTATCAAAGGAAAAAATAGATACCCTAATCCAGACTGTAAGGATTGTATCTGGGGACATCAGGATGGAGTTTGGAATAGAAAAATGCGCCTTAGTCAACATACAAAAAGGCAAAGTAACGAGAACTGAAGGGATAAAGCTACCAGATGGGAGCAACATCAAACACATAGATGAGACAGGATACAAATACCTGGGAATAATGGAAGGAGGAGATATAAAACACCAAGAGATGAAGGACACGATCAGGAAAGAATATATGCAGAGACTGAAGGCGATACTCAAGTCAAAACTCAACGCCGGAAATATGATAAAAGCCATAACACATGGGCAGTGCCAGTAATCAGATACAGCGCAGGAATAGTCGAATGGACAAAGGCAGAAACTCCGCAGCATAGATCAGAAAACAGGAAACATATGACAATACACAAAGCACTACACCCAAGAGCAAATACGGACAGGACTATACATAACACGAAAGGAAGGAGGGAGAGGACTACTAAGTATAGAGGACTGCGTTGCATCGAAAACAGAGCACTGGGGCAATATCTAAAAACCAGTGAAGACGAGTGGCTAAAGAGTGCATGGGAAGAAGGACTAATAAAAGTAGACGAAGACCCAGAAATATACAGAGACAGGAGAAAAGACAGAAAGAACAGAGGACTGGACAACAAACCAATGCACGGACAATACATGAGACAGACTAAACAACTAGCCAGCGATGACAATTGGCAATGGCTACAGAGGGGAGAGCTAAAGAAGGAAACTGAAGGAATGATAACAGCGGCACAAGATCAGGCCCTAAGAACCAGATATGTTCAAAGTACGATAGACGGAAATAACATCTCTCCCATATGTTAGGAAGTGCAATACGAAACAAAAAAATGAAACCATAAACCACATAAGCAAGTGAATGCCCGGCACTTGCACAGAACCAGTACAAAAAGAGGCATGATTCAGTGGCAAAAGCCCTCCACTGGAGCCTGTGCAAGAAACATCAGCTACCTTGCAGTATAAGTGGTACGAGCACCAACCTGAGGGAGTGATAGAAAAACGATCAGGCAAAGATCCTCTGGGACTATGGTATCAGAACGGATAGGGTGGATACGTGCAAAACAGACCAGACTGACGTTGATTGACAAAGTCAAGGAGAAAGTATCACTCATTTGATGTCGCAATACCATGGGACACCAGAGTTGAAGAGAAAGAGAGGGAAAAAATGGATAAGTATCAAGATCTGAAAATAGAAATAAGAAAAGGATATGGGATATGCCAGTGGAAATCGTACCCATAATCATAGGAGCACTAGGCACGATCCCAAGATCCCTGAAAAAGGAATCTAGAAAAAACTAGAGGCTGAAGTAGCTCCAGGACTCATGCAGAAGAGTGTGATCCTAGAAACGGCACACATAGTAAGAAGAGTGATGGACTCCTAAGGAGGCAGGATGCAACCCGGACCCCACACATAAATACCACCCAGTCGAATTGGAGGACTGTGATAGAGCAAAAAAAAAAAATAAAAAAAAAAATAATAATAATTAATAATGGTGTGAAAACTCTCCATCACGAGTTTAGTTGGACTGAAGATGAACCCAGAGAAGGTTTGGAAAGATTTTATAAAATAATAATAATAATAATAATAATAATAATAATGGGAAAAAATGGAATAATAATAATAATAATAATAATAATTAATTATTATTATTATTATTATTATTATTATTATTTATTATTATTATTATTATTATTATTATTATTATTATTCATAATGAAATTGCGTTCTTATGAAACATGGCTAAATTCCTTTGCCTGTCATTCCACCATCATCTACATTTACTCTCGAGTGCCATTATGAATAAACCACTTCTACAGATCAAGGAACAACATTGCAAATAACCATTCCTCTCTCTTCCTTTCATACTTCCATTTACCCTAATAACCCTAATTTTCCCAAGGTTCTAAGGTTTTACTTCCGCCACTTCCATTTAGCAACACTTTCGTCAATCTCTAGAGCTTCTCTACACTACCACCAAAAAACTTTATAACTATAAAGAACATCAGCCATTTCCACACTTTGTTCATGACCGCCTTTATTCGAATTAGCCTATTGCCGCAATTTTCCTTCTCACAATCTTAACTTTGGTGTATATAATCCTATTCCATATTCTATCCCACTAGTCCTTCATGTTCTTCTCACTTCTTGTTGATCAACCTCATTTTTCAAATTACCACTTACGGACATCTACAGTGCATAAATATATCTCCAGTCTTTTATCTTATCAGCCTCACTTATCTAATTTATATTTACACCCACAGGTAACGGTCTAATATATCTCAAGTCTTCCCTTTTCTTAACATAATCTAACTTCAAGTGTCAAATTTGTATAATTAGTAAAAACACATACACACAATTACAAAAGCATGTAAATATGTATTTAAGTAATTTAAAAATAAACATGCAAGCCTATAATAATTAACATATTCCTCCACGAAACAAGGTATAGACAGTGGCGTAAGTATACGGTCACATGAACCATCTCACGCATCTTTCCTGCTGAAGAAAAAAATCGTAATGAAACACGAGAGAATCCTACTTGCTTCAATACTCTTGCAATATTGCAACGGCCAATCATCTCTCTTGCTAAAAAAGGAAAAGAAACGTGAAAGCAAAAATGGCTTGCTATTCCTGGCCCGTTCGTTCATCATATGCAAAACTTCTTTTGGAAATCCGAAGGGGTCTCTCTCTCTCTCTCTCTCTCTCTCTCTCTCATCAGATGCAAAACTCCTTTTGGAAATTCTAAGGGCCCCCCCCCCCCTCTCTCTCTCTCTCTCTTAAACTCCTTTTGGATATTCGGAGTCACTCTCTCTCCCTCTCTCTCTCTCACCATATACAAAATATACAAAACTCCTTTTGGATATTCGGAGTCTCTCTCTCTCTCTCTCTCTCTCTCTCTCTCTCTCTCTCTCTCTCTCTCTCTCTAATATAGGACAACATGGTTTCGTACCCGGGAAAAGTACACAAACCCAACTGTTAGTCCACCGTGAGAACATATACAAAAATATGAAAAGCGGAAATGAAACAGACGTGGCTTATCTAGACTTTGCAAAAGCTTTTGACAAGGTTGATCATAATATATTAGCGAAAAAAATTAGAAAACATAATATAGTGGATAAAGTAGGAAGATGGTTAAAAGAATTTTTGCACAACAGAAAACAGATAGTTATTGCGAACGATGAGAAATCGGATGAAGCTAAGGTAATATCCGGTGTGCCACAAGGTACGGTGTTAGCTGCATTACTGTTTGTTATTATGATTGCAGACATAGACAGTAATGTTAAGGACTCGGTAGTGAGTAGTTTCGCCGATGACACAAGAATAAGTAGAGAAATTACTTGTGATGAAGATAGGAACGCGCTACAAAGATACAAAGAGACCTTAACAAAGTATATGATTGGGCAGAGGTAAATAGGATGGTATTTAACTCTGATAAATTTGAATCAATAAATTATGGAGACAGAGAAGGAAAGCTATATGCATATAGGGGACTTAATAATGAGACTATCACAAATAAGGAAGCAGTTAAAGACCTTGGTGTAATGTTGAATAGGAACATGTTATGCAATGATCAAATAGCAATTCTATTGGCAAAATGTAAAGCAAAAATGGGAATGTTGTTACGGCACTTCAAAACAAGAAAAGCTTTATAAAACATATGTTCGTAGTCCACTTGAATATTGCAATATGATATGGTACCCACACTATCAAAAGGGTATTGCACAAATAGAGAGTGTACAAAGGTCCCTTACAGCTAGAATAGAAGTTAAGGATCTTGACTACTGGGAAAGACTACAATCCTTAAAATTATATAGTCTAGAAAGGAGAAGAGAACGCTACATGATAATTCAGGCATAGAAACGGATAGAAGGAATTGCCGAAAGCATCATGGAGCTAAAAATATCAGAAAGAGCAAGCAGAGGTAGATTAATAGTGCCCAAAATTATACCAGGAAAAATACGGAAAGCACACAGGACATTAATCCACTACGCACCAGCATCGATAATGCAGCATTTATTCAATGCGTTGCCAGCTCATCTGAGGAATATATCAGGAGTGAGCGTAGATGTGTTTAAGAATAAGCTCGACAAATATCTACGCTGCATCCCAGACCATCCAAGATTGGTAGATGCAAAATATACCGGAAGATGTACTAGCAACTCTCTGGTAGACATTAGAGGTGCCTCACACTGAAGGACCTGGGGCAACCCGAACAAGATGTAAGGTCTGTAAGATCTGTAAGGTCTGTAAGGCTCTCTAAAACTCCTTTTGGATATTCGGAATCTCTCTCTCTCTCTCTTTCTCTCTCTCTCTCTTTAAAACTCCTTTTGGATATCCGAAGTCTCTCTCTCTCTCTCTATCTTTCTCTCTCTGTCTCTCTCTGTCTCTGTCTGTCTGTCTGTCTGTCTCTCTCTCTCTCTCTCTCTCTCTCTCTCAAATTTTTAATAAGGAAATCTTGAAAGCTCCCCAAAAGGAAGCCTTAATGTGACTTCGTTGCAAAAACCCCCCTTGCAATCAATTGCATCGCCCGGAAGGAATATTTCTCTCTCTCTCTCTCTCTCTCTCTCTCTCTCTCTCTCTCTCTCTCTCTCTCTCTCTCTCTCTCTTTGTTTTCTCTAATAATTCCCCCGTGAAACTAGGCGTCGTTTCCAGATGTTTAAAAAGTGAAGGCTTTTTTTTTATCTTTAATTTTTTATTTTTATTTTTCAGGGAATGGGTCGTCTTCCTCCTCCTTTTCCTCTCCTCTCTCTCTCTCTCTCTCTCACTCTCTCTCTTCCCACACACACAACACACACACACACCCAGATATATATATATATATATATTATATATACTATATACACACACACACACACACACACACACACACACACACACACACACACATATTATATATATATATATATATATATATACGTATAGTATATATATATAACTGTTTATATCTTTTTATATATTCATTAGGTAGAATAATAAATATATAAAGTAATGGTACGTTCCGACCTGTCTCTCCAATAAAAACATTTCCTAAACGAAGTGGTACCATAGTAAAGATTTATATATGCATGGGATGAAATTAAGCGCTGCTGTATAAGACACAGTCAAAATGGGCGGGGTGGGGGTAGGGTGGGTGGTGGGGGGAAGGACGAAACACACTCCGCGCCGAAAATATTTTATATGTATCTTTTGTCCTTCTTCATAGATCTCTAGGTCCCTTTTTGAAAAGGCTTTCTGGAGAATGAGTCGTGGAACATAAAAGAATGTGTGTCAATAATCCCACATTACGGAAGTGTTGTAATGTATGTGTATGTATATATATATATATATATATATATAGTATATATATATATATATATATATTATTATTTATATATATATATATAATATACGACATATATGTATGTATATACAGTGAAAATTTTCTAAACACGGGTTACCATCAACATTACTATTTCATGCATTCAAGTCTTTATTGAAGACTGATTAGCTGATTGCCTGATCCCCAACCCCCCAAAAACAAGTTGATGTCTAAAGAATCATCAGGAACAAGTAGACCACCAGTAGTAAGATGGCACATTCACTTCCAATGCATTATGTTCTTGCTCGCTTTCTAACAGTTAATGCTTCTCTCTTTCCTGACGCATTTTCTTTCACTTGTTTCTTCTAATTTTCTCTACATGACCGCACACTTGAGCGTCTTAGTGGCGTGATCGGTATGGTCTTGGACTGCTACCTCGGTGGCCGCGGGTTCGATTCTCGGGCATTCACTGAGGAGTTAGAGATGCGTATTTCTGGTGACAGAAGTTCAGTCCCGACGTGGTTCGGAAGTCCACGTAAAGCCAGTTGGTCCCGTTGCTGAATAACCACTGGTTCCATGCGACATAAAAACACAATACAGACAAACAAACTACCTCATGCCTTACTCGCCTAGTTTGAACGCACCTTAACATTTGAAACGCAAGCTCGTCCCATCCTCACATTTCATCCTCTCTACATATTTCCTAAGCTGCCTTATTCTGGAATGTTTTCAAGTAATGCTTTCCTTGAGTTTTCTCTGCGCGGCCCTCTCTATTCGCGTATAGTCACCTTCTCAACTCGCGGTTACCAACCTCTAAATGTCACTCTTTAGCGTTCATGGCTTCCTATAAGCCAAAGCAAACACCTCCCAGTCTCAACAGTCCCTACTTTCATTTTCCTCAAGAATTAGGGTCGATGAACGCTTTATCGTGAACGCCCGGGACTGTGCGTTGACTTTAAGGGAAAAAGTTAAGTATATCTTAAATAGTTTCACCAGACCACTGAGCTGATGAACAGCTCTCCTAGGGCTGGCCCGAAGGATTAGATATTTTTACGTGGCTAGGAACTAATTGGTTACCTAGCAACGGGACCTACAGCTTATTGTGGGATCCGAACCACATTATATCGAGAAATGAATTTCTATCACCAGAAATCAATTCCTCTGGTTCCGCGTTGGCCGAGCCGAGAATCAAACTTCGGACCACCGGATTGGTAGCCGAGCGCGAAATCCACTCGTCCAACGAGGAACTTGACTTAAAGGGAACAAAAGGTAAAGAATTTATTTGAAAAATGACTCTACTCTTTATCGTTTCCTCACTCGTTCCCTTGTTTATGTTGATGACTGGAGTAGGGGGCGTTCTGCTGAGAGCTATTTTGCATATTATGCAAATGTGCGCCCCGTATGTACTATGATCTGGTTGTTTTATAACACTTCTCACGGATACGCTCTGACAAATATGGATGCAGAGACATGTACGTTCTCTCATATGTACAAGCATATGATCAGCATGTGTTATAATGATTTTCATGGATAAAGTCATACCAATACTCGTCTGATATTTACGCTCTCTCATTCATACATACATAACTCACGTATGGAGATGACTACTTTTCCATACGGTTCGGTGTTATAAGCATCATTGTTAATGTACATTCTCGCCATCTTTCCTTTCATTTTTCAATTTCAAGCGACAAATAAATAATTTAGAATGTTGCAGGAGGATGCTACTTCCAACACTTCTATTACAAGACTAAAAAGGCTTGATTAGCCCTCCAGCTTACTCGGGGAGCGTGGTAAAATCTACGGTCAAATAGAGTGTTGTTTCACCAACTAAAATTAAAACAGATACGCTATATTCTACTGGAAATAATTTCTTCTGTACTGTTCATCATGCACATTATTGATTTCTTACATTTTCATTCTAATAAATAAATCATAGATATCCTATCCTGAAATTTCTGTATCTTTAACTCAACGCGAAACACCTTTTTCAGGCGTTTTTAGGCTTTTCCATAGGGCTTCCTTACCCCCCAAGAAGAAGAACAACAACAATAACAACAAAGCAGTTTGTAGGCTTACTCCCCGAGTAGATGAAAATGAAAGAAATTTAAATAGAAATGTCAGAGATAAAAGCAGTAACCCAGAAAGGTATTTTGTATTAACTTGAGAAATAGTTCCTACTTTTTTATATTTTATCTAATCATTCTTTTTTACTGCCGTGTCTCCTGACTGCATTCCAGTTTGATCTTGCTGACCTATCCACATTCCAGTTTGACCTCGTTGACCTATCTGTATTCCAGTTTGACCTCGTTGACCTATCTGTATTCCAGTTTGACCTCGCTGACCTATTCCAGTTCCAGCTTGACCTCGTTGACATATCCGCATTCCAGTTTGACCTCGTTGACCTATCTGCATTCTAGTTTGACCTCGCTGACCTGTCTGCATTCCAGTTTGACCTTGATGACCTATCTGCATTCATTTTTGACCTCGCTGACCTAACCGCATTCCAGTTTGACCTTGCTGACCTATCTACATTAAATTTTGACCTCGCTGACCTAACCGCATTCCAGTTTGGCCTCGTTGACCTATCTGCATTCCAGTTTGACCTTGGTGCCTTTGATTCCAGTTTTGACCGATGGACCATTCAAGCATGTTCCAGTTTGATTCACTGCCCCTATCCATGTCAAGTTTGACCTCAATGACATATCTGCATTTCAGTTTGACCTCGCTGACCTAGCTCCAAAATACTGGTTACAACTATCAGATTCCTCAGGAATCCCTGCCCTCCATCCTTCTTAGGAGAAATAAAGTTTTCTCTTGTCGTAAGGGAAATCTTAGTTATCGTGGTGGCCGCCTTGTCTCGTACTGCAAATATTTTCTTGCCCTTGACCAGTTAAATCCTCAATAAATCTTTCGCGTCCAACTTCCCTCCTCTTCCTCCTCCTCGCAGATTAATGGCTCCCTCTAGTGAAAACACCACGATCCCTGACGGGAGTTTTGCCAAACTTTCATCTGGACGATCCTAACCCTGGTCGTCCCTGAGGCTACTTTGATCTTCGACCCTTCCGTATCCTACATCAGACGTTATTTTATAGTTTACGATCCTGCCGCTTTGAAAGCTCACCGTGGAACCTAGATGTAATCATATTCTACTATATTTCTTGATGGATTTTGCTCGATGAACCGACCCCAGACCCCGCACTCCACCACCCCTCGCCCCCCCCCCCACTTGTTTTTTTTTTTTTTTTAAGGAGGGTTGTGAGCTAGTTACAAGTACTTGAAAGGGCACCATGACTTTAAGGACACCCCGTATTTAAATACTCTCAGTGCAAGGAATTCAGTAAATCATACGTCAGGCATAAGGCTCCACAGACAGGGATACTTCCTGCTCGGGCGTTGTTTCCCTTTTATAATCCTTACTGGCTTTAATCAAAAAGTTTTATTTCTGATTTTGCTACTGTGTTATCCAGGCTTAACAGTATTCATCTTTTTCTTCCATTGCTTTTTGTTACGGCCTTAGGACAATCTCTGTCATGGGATTATCTCTTAATTGTTTTCTAGAGCAAAATGCGAAATGTTGAATTTGGAAATGTTAGCAAACTTACGAAGCATTAATTGTATTAATTCTTCATTGAATCAATCAATCAATAAATTACTTAACATTAGAAAATTAAAAAGAAAGGTCACCGTATTCCTATAAAGTTCCCATTTTATTGTGAATATCACAACTGTCCAAATAGGAGTAGAACAAAATTTGTAAAAAATATGAACAAATGATGATGTATATATAATACAAGTGTCTTCCCCTTGTCAAGTATTGCCAAGTAGTGCCAATTATCTCCACTGAGTGATCATGAGGAGGCTGATTCCCTAATGAAGACGACGAGGTTAATTTTAGCACACGACGAAATTCGAAAATAAATATTAATTAATTAAATATCAAGCAAAAGGTATTTTATGAATATGAATATAAAGATAAAATGCCAATATAAATACGAATGTGAACATGAGACTGAATGATAATTATAACACGAATATAGAGAAAATAAACCAATAAATGGAAACAGGAAATGATGGCATGTATAGAAATACAAATATAATCATTAGGCAAAAGATCAATTTGAGCTTGCATCAATAACAATAAAGTGAAATAAAGGAAATATTGTTTAGTCAGAACTAAGATGCCGGATGAAAAATGACTGTAATCTCGTAGTTGACGCCAGATTTCAAAATTAATGTCATTCGGACTCTGGAATAGTAATGAATGTGTACTGATGTTTCCTGATGAATTCATCATTACTGGGACATACTGCCAACGTGAATTCCTCTTTCTCACAACGTTAAGAAGGTTAATCTATATTTTTTAAAGTAGGGAATTTAGTTTCTATACTGATGTAAGAATAAAGACGCATTTTGTAGGAAATATATCATCATAATTTATCTATTGAATTCAATTTTCTTTTCTATTAATTCATTTATTCATTCCGTATTTCCTATCACCTGTTGTTTCTTTCAAATAAACACCTTATCCTTTGCTAGCATGAATTTTAATACCATGACTCCTGTGGACTTTTTTCTTATAACAACAACAACAACACAGCAATTATAATAATAATAATAATAATAATAATAATAATAATAATAATAATAATAATAATAATAGAGGCTGAAGCAGCTCAGGACTCATGCAGAAGAGTGTGCTCCTAGAAAGAGCATGGACTCCTAAGGAGGCAGGATGCAACCCGGAACCCCACACTATAAATACCACCCAGTCGAATGGGAGGACTGTGATAGACAATAAATAAATAAATAAGTAAATAAAATAATAATAATACTCCCACGATCATATAAATGATTGTAATTAAATTTGTATGGCAATTAATTTATAATAATAATAATAATAAAATAAGAAATAATAATAATAATATAATAATAATAATAATAATAAACAATTATATATAAATATATTGTATTAATTTGTATTAGTATTATTTATCACGATATTGTGAATTTGAGAGCAATAATAATAAAGATCAGATAACGACATGACCATAAAAATGTTAATTTCCTTTTGAAATCTAAGGGCAAAGCTGAGTAAGTAAATAGAATAAATATTACGGGAATTGAGCTCACCTATACAATGAAAGGTCCTTCATAAAAGACATGTAGGTACACAATTCCGAATGATAAGTACCTTGATATGACTGATATAAAAGTCACAGAAAAATATGATTAATTGCCAACTGGACAAAACTGCAAACATTAGCGTTTGAGCGAAGCGAGAATTAATGAACGTCAGGCTGAATGCTCCCCTTGATGCCCCTCCCCCCCATCCCCGCCCCCCCCTCCCCACCACCACGACCATCGCTACCTCCCCCCCCCCCCCCCCCCCCCCGCAACTGAAAATTCAATTTTAATTAAGTCACCGAGACCAAAGGCCGTAATGCAAAATTGCTCTTCATGGAATGGAAGCAAATAAAAATGGTGTTGCGGATTTTCAAAAAAGAAAAAAGGGAGAAATAAAAAATTCCACTGGCTGCCAAAGCCTCTTCAACATTGTAGGCGAGAAACTATCGATGCGTTGGGAAAATTAGGGTACAAGCTGTTGTGATGATGATGCTGATAATGATGAGAGAGCGAGAGAGAGAGAGAGAGAGAGAGAGAGAGAGAGAGAGAGAGGGAAACAGCCTTGAAATATACGGCTAGCAATCTCTACAGAGAGAGAGAGAGAGAGAGAGAGAGAGAGAGAGAGAAATTTAATTTCCAAAATAACATCCACTTGGTTACGTCCCCCCCCCCCCACCTCACACACACACATATCGCTCGGTATAAGAGGAAGACCTCATTACTTAATGCAATTTTGTTCCTGGACAGTTTCGGGAAATTCAGTCCATACTTTATTTTTTGGGGACGTTCATTCATTCATTCGAGTAATTATGTTAATGATGACTATATATATATGATATATATAGATTATAGATAGAGAGTAGATATTTATATATATATAGAGATAATCTATATTTATATAGATGAGGTATATAGATGATAATATTTAGAATTTTAATAGAAATAAGAGAAAATGTTTATATTATAGATATCGATGAGAAGCTATATGATCATATAGATATATGAGATATAGATATATAGATATATATATCTATAATATATATATATTATTATAGATATGGATCTATATATATCTATATAGATATGTATATATATAGATTATATATGATATATATATATATAGTATAATATATCTAATATATCTATAGTATATATAGTATTATATCTAATATATAGATATATATATATATATATAGATATATATATACCATATCACTATAATATATATATAAATTAATATATATATATATATATTTATATAGAGATATCTATAATATATACTATATCTGTTATAACATATATATATATATATTATAGATATATATTATACATATCTATATATATATATATAGATATTATATATATATATATATATAATATATTATATATATATATATATATCTATAGATATATATATATATATATATATCATATATATATATAGATCTATATATATATATATATATATATATATATATATATATATATATATATAGATATATAATATATATATATATATATATACCATATATATATATATATATATGAAAATATTTAATATCTATAATATAAATAATATATATATATACTATATATAATATATATATATAGAAAATATATATATATATATAGATATATATACTATATATCTATTAGTAAATATATAATATTATATATATATATATATATAGATAGTTAAATATATATATATATATATATATATATTATATAACAATATATCTATATATATAATACAATATATATATATATATAATAAAGTATATATATATTATATATAGATATATAAATATATATAATAATATATATATATATACATGTATAATAATATTATATATAATCTTATATATATATAACTATATATATATCATATATAATCTAATATATTGAATATAGATATATCATATATATATATATATATATTCTATATACTATATATATATATACATATATATATATATATATATATATATATATAATATTATATATATATATATTATATATAGATATATATATATACAGTCATCATTAACATAATTACTCGAATGAATGAATATATATATATTATAAATAATAAGTATATATATATATTATTTATATATATATTATTATATATATATATAATAGATGATATATATATATATACTAGATATATATATATAACAGTCATCATTAACATAATTACTCGAATGAATGAATATAATATTATATATTTTATAATATATATATATATATATATATAATATATATATATATATATATATATATATATATATATCAAAAGACGTAGAGACAAAACCTGTAATCAGCAGAATGCGAAAACAAGAGGCTTCGAAAACCAACAAAAGGTAAAGAGATCGTCCCGAATTACAGCGGCAATACAGAACAGACGGCTCTAGCAGGTCAACGAGAGAGGATGAAAAGGGACGTCAGAGACTCCTCTCCGTCTATTGAGGAATATCTTGGTATTTCATCTACACATCAATTCATTTCCATCCTTTGACCTCTTTTGTTCTATCTCCTGATTTCTCACACGTTTAGCACTTATTGCGACATATATAACTTGCAAACAATGCCTCTAAACACGTGATATAGTATATTTATTTCATCTACATCTACAATTTTTTTTTTATTTATTTATTCACATGTAACATTGATTTTCTTATTTATTCACATCTGACTTAGACAATTTTTTTGAATTGATTCACATGAGGCATCAGATTTTTTTTTATGTATTCACATCTGACATCTACAATTTATTTATTTATTTATTCACATCAGACATCTGCAATTTTTATTTATTTATTCACATCTGACACTTACCAATCTACAATTTTTATTTATTTATGCACATCTGACATCCATTTTTTATTTATTTATTCACATCTGGCATCTTCAATTTTTAAATATTTATTTACATCTGACATCTACATTTTTTTTTTATTTATCCACACCTTACATCGACAATTTTTTTTTATTTATTGACATTTGCCATCGACAATTTTTTTTCATTTATTCATATTTGCCATCGACAATTTTTTTTCATTTATTCACATTTGCCATCGATAATTTTTTTTCATTTATTCACATTTCCCATCGACAATTTTTTTTTATTTATTCACACCTGACAACGACTATTTTTTTTTTATTTATTCACATCTGACATCGACAATTTTTTCGTTCATTTATTTACATCTGACATCTACAATTTTTTTTTCATTTATTCACATCTGGCATCGGCAAATTTTTATTTATTCACACCTAACAACGACTATTTTTTTTTTATTTATTCACATTTGACATCAACAATTTTTTCCTTCATTTATTTACATCTGACATCGACAATTTTTTTTTTTCATTTATTCCCATCTGACAGGCTTTTTTTTTTGGATTTTTTTCAATTTTTTTTTTTTATTCCCATCTGACAGCGACCAATCTTTTTTATTTATTAACATCTGACATCTACAATTTTTTTTTTTCATTTATTCCCATCTGACAACGACAATTTTTTTTTATTTATTCCCATCTGACAGCGACAATCTTTTTTATTTATTAACATCTGACATCTACAATTTTTTTTTTTTTTTCATTTATTCCCATCTGACAGCGACAATTTTTTTTATTTATTCCCATCTGACAGCGACAATCTTTTTTATTTATTAACATCTGACATCTACAATTTTTTTTTTTCATTTATTCCCATCTGACAGCGACAATTTTTTTTTTATTTATTCCCATCTGACAGCGACAATTTTTTTTTATTTATCAACACCTGACATCTACAATTTTTTTTTTTCATTTATTCCCATCTGACAACGACAATTTTTTTCATTTATTCCCATCTGACAGCGACAATTTTTTTTTATTTATCAACATCTGACATCTACAATTTTTTTTTTATTTATTCCCATCTGACAACGACAATTTTTTTCATTTATTCCCATCTGACAGCGACAATTTTTTTTTTATTTATTAACATCTGACATCTACATTTTTTTTTTATTTATTCCAATCTGACAACGACAATTTTTTTCATTTATTCCCATCTGACAGTGAGAATTTTTTTTTATTTATTAACATCTGACACCAACAATTTATTTGTCATTTATTTGCATCTGGCATCAACAATTTTCTTTTTCATTTATTCACATTTAACATCGAATTTTTTTTTTTTTCATTTATTCATAAGTGACTTCGATTTTTCTTATTTATTCGCATCTAACATCGACCATTCACTTTCACTTTCAGCACTAATTACTCTCACATATCTTGCAAATTACATCCCCTAAGCAAGTGTCAATTTTTTTTATTTATTCATATTTGACATCTACAATTCACTTTCATTTTTAGCACTTATCACTATTTACATATCTTGCAAACATTTCTCTTGAATAAGTGTCTTTTCTTTTGTAATTAATCATATATAACATCTACAATTCATTTTCACTTTTAGCACTTATCACTCCATATATTCCTTGCAAACAATTCCTCCAAATAAGTGTAAAGTTTTTTCATTTATTTGTATTTGGCATTACAATTCACTTTCACTTTTATCACATATTGCTCCATATATCATATATTGCAAACAATTTATCTCTAAAAAAAAAGTCATTTTTATTGATTTAATCATAATCGACGTCTAAAATAATTTTTATAAGACCTGGAAATCGGTACATCAAAATCCATGTCAAAAAAAACAGTAGGTCTTTTTAGAATAGAACAGAAGATAGAATTTAGGCCAAAGGACAAACACTGGGACCTACGAGTCATTCAGTGCAGAAACGGAAATTGAGAGTAAAAAAAAAAAAAAAAAAAAAAAAAAACGAAAGACGTAAAAGGATGAAAACCTCAAAGCAGTTACACTGTGAAACCATTGTTAGGAGAGGGTGGAAAGTTACATGGAAGAAAGAGAATATGAACGGAGTTACAGTAAAAGGAACGCTGCAAAGAACCTTAAGGAATGCCTACAGTGCAACACATGAGGCGCGCTGACGGCAATAACCCCCCAAAGGAGGTTTTAGGCGCTTTTAGGAAAATGTCATACGAAAGATGACTGAGGCAGTGCTCCAGTAAAATAAATTTTCACCCGACTAAAAAACATGACATACGCACACACGTTTTTTTTTATATCATACAAACGTATGCGAATTAAACCTCAGTCGGAAAAGGACAGTTGTAAATCTCCAGATTTGACAGTCAAAGTGATGGATGGCTTGAAAGGAACGCCCTCAAAAGGTAACCCGGAGAGAGAGAGAGAGAGAGAGAGAGAGAGAGAGAGAGAGAGAGAAATTTATCCACCTTTGGAGAAAAAGATTGAAAATATAATTTTATGAGAGAGAGAGAGAGGAGAGAGAGAGAGAGAGAGAGAGAGAGAGAGAGAGTGTTTTAATGTGTCAGCACAGGTAGCAAAATTAAAAGAAAAGTGCAACGTGCCTTTTATCTGAAGAGAGAGAGAGAGAGAGAGAGAGAGAGAGAGAGAGAGAGAGACAGAGAGAGAGTTAGAGAGAGAACAGAGAGAGAGAGAGAGAGAACGAACAATTATGTACTCAGGTGTCATCACAGGCAGCAAAATAAAAACAAATACATCGTGAATTTTAACATTTCCAATGATACATACATACATATATATATATATATATATATATATATATATATATATACACACATATATATACATTATATATATATATATATATATATATATATATATATATATATATATATATATATATGGGAGATGAGAGAGAGAGAGAGAGAGAGAGAGAGAGAGAGAGAGAGAAAGAGAGAGGTGCATCCATTACCTAATCAACTCATGACTTCCTTTCCGACGAGTGTCGCTCAAACCGACGGTTTGCTGTTGGAATAAACGAGCTCATCCCCAACCTTACGCATCAATCAAACGAAATGGTTTGTTGTTTGAATAACGACATCCCCTGTCAGCGAGGAGGAGGAGGAGGAGGAGGAGGAGGATCGCTGACTTTAGAGGAATTTCCGAGTGAAATATGCTGCATATATATATATCTGTGGAGATCGGCGGGGCGGAATGTCTTTCCAATCAGATTAATGACTGTTTCCTTTGGTTTAACACCGCTAGAGTTCTCTTTGAATGGAATCGTGTATGATGTTGTATGTAATGTTATGTATGTATATATTATGATATATATAATATATATATATATATATATATATATATAATATATATATATTTCTTGTTTATTTACTTTGTGAGGTATGGGTTCGTTGTTTGGAGAATTTATTTATTCATATATTTATGTCATTTTTATCTGTTTTTTTTTGTGGAGGTCTTCTCAGTTTACAGAGTTGTTTTATATCGATTTTTTTTACGATGTCTGTTTGACACTCGTCCAAAAATGATCTTTTGTAAATTACGAATATACTGTAATTCTGAGTCTTTTGTAATTATGGAAGTACTGTGATTCTGTGGTCAATAAATCCACCTGTCTATCTACCTGCCTACCTATCTATCTATCCATA
>NC_087211.1:89211222-89213722 GCF_015104395.2 Macrobrachium nipponense | reverse complement strand
TCATCACACCAAGGTCTTTAACTGCTTCTTTATTTGTGATTGTCTCATTATTAGGTTCCCTATATGCATATAGCTTTCCTTCTCTGTCTCCATAATTTATTGATTCAAATTTATCAGAGTTAAATACCTATCATATTTACCACTGCCTGCCCAATCATACACTTTGTTAAGGTCCCTTTGTAGCGCGTTCCTATCTTCATCACAAGTAATTTCTCTACTTATTCTTGTGTCATCGGCGAAACTACTCACTACCGAGTCCTTAACATTACTGTCTATGTCTGCAATCATAATAATAAACAGTATTGCAGCTAACACCGTACCTTGTGGCACACCGGATATTACCTTAGCTTCATCCGATCTCTCATCGTTTGCAATAACTATCTGTTTTCTGTTGTGTAAAAATTCTTTTAACCATCTTCCTACTTTATCCACTCTATATTATGGTTTTCTAATTTTTTTCGCTAATATATTATGGTCTACCTTGTCAAAAGCTTTTGCAAAGTCTAGATAAACCACATCTGTTTCATTTCTGCTTTTCATATTTTTGTATATGTTCTCACGGTGGACTAACAGTTGGGTTTGTGTACTTTTTCCGGGTACGAAACCATGTTGTCCTATATTAAACAAATTATTTTTTTATTAAAAGTTTCATAATATTTTTCTTCATTACCCTTTCATACACTTTCATAATATGTGATGTTAGACTCTCAGGCCTATAATTACTTGCCTCTAGTCTTGATCCACTTTTGAAAGTAGGGGTAATATATGCTAATTTGTGCTCATCATGTATCTTGCCTGTATCTACACTTTGTCTTAATAATACTGCAAGTGGCTTTGCGATAGAATGAACTACTTTCTTTAACAAAATAGCAGGGACACCATCAGGCCCTGCTGCAGCTCCATTTTTAATTTCATTAATAGCCTGCACAATATCAGCTTCATTAATATCTATGTCTGCTAAATATTCACTATTTTCATCCCTCACTTCTATATCATTATCTTCATTATCAATTCTAGGGGTGAATTCTCTCTTATATCGTTCTGCCAATATGTTGCATATTTCCTTTTTTTCATTCGTTAATCTCCCTTCAATTCTTAGAAGGGCCTATTTCTATTCTTCTTTTATTCATCTTTTTTGCATACGAGTATAATAGTTTGGGGTTTTGCTTGATATTTACTAGGGTTTTTTCTTCCAAGTCCCGTTTTTCATTTTTGTTTGATTGTATAACATTTTGTTCTTTATTTTCTATCTTACATTTTAGTTCTATCACTTTCCATGTATTTTTTTCTTTTGCAAGACCTTTTTTCCACTTTCTGATTTTCTGGAACAAGATCCTTCTGTCTCTTGGTATGCATGACTGATGTTTACTTTTCTTCTTCGGTATATATTTATCCACTATTTTCTCTAATATTTTATATAATATCTCCGTATTTACCTTTATATCATCACTTACAAAAATGTTATCCCAATATTTGTTTAATTCTTCATTTATTTCTGACCATTTTATATTTTTACTGTAGAAGTTGTATTTTCCATATCCTTCCCATTTTTTCATTTCTTGCTTATCTCTGTTTTCACTTGCTTTGGAATGGACTGTTAATTCAATGACATTATGGTCTGAAATACTCGCATTATAAACTATTATTTCTTTAACATAATTCACCTCGTTCATAAATACTAGGTCTAAAGTATCTTCCTTTCTTGTTGGCAGGTGATTTATTTGTTGAATGTTGTATTCTAGTAGCATATCTAATAGCTTTTTGCAGTGCCTCTTATCTTCTGCACTACTATCACTCTTTTTTATATGTATAAATACAACCACAATCTCCTATTCGTTCTTTCCAGTCTACGAAAGGAAAGTTAAAGTGTCCGGATAGGAGAATAGTCCAGTCCTTGTGATTTCTACATATATCATCCAATTTTTCTATTATTATGTCAAACTCTTTAGCATTAGGGGGTCTATATATTACTATGTTCATTAATTTTTCAGATTCAAATTCTACTGCTATTAGTTCACATTCTGAGTTACTATATTCCTCATATATTTTTCCTTGTTTTTTGTCTTTCCCATATATCGCCGTTTCCCCTTGATTCCTATTTTTTCTATCTGATCTATAAGTTTGGAACCCTTTTATTTGATCATCATCCCAGTCTCTTGGGAATACCAGGTTTCACTTATATTCATTATATCTATTTTCTTTTCCATTTGGGTTAGTTCTTCTAAGTACTCTATTTTTCTTTTTGAGTAACTCGTAACTAAACCCTGTGCATTCATCACTATGATGGTTTGCGTGTTTTCTCCTTCATTTAATATGGGTAATAATAAGGATTTCCCCACGTCTCTTTCCTGTTCTGGTATGTTGTTCTTTTCTTCATTTTCAGAAATTCTGGCATTAAAAAATCCAACCTTTCCATAACATTTGATCTTCCTTCATCTTAATTATTCATTTTGTGTCTGAATCTGCAATTTTCTCCGTATCTGCAATATCCTCTTGCATC
>NC_087211.1:89196222-89206222 GCF_015104395.2 Macrobrachium nipponense | reverse complement strand
TCAATGAGTGATACTTTCTTCTTGACTTTGTCAATCAACGTCACGTCTGGTCTGTTTGCACGTATCACCCTATCCGTTCTGATACCATAGTCCCAGAGGATCTTTGCGTGATCGTTTTCTATCACTCCCTCAGGTTGGTGCTCGTACCACTTATTACTGCAAGGTAGCTGATGTTTCTTGCACAGGCTCCAGTGGAGGGCTTTTGCTACTGAATCATGCCTCTTTTTGTACTGGTTCTGTGCAAGTGCCGGGCATTCACTTGCTATGTGGTTTATGGTTTCATTTTTCGTATTGCACTTCCTACATATGGAAGAGATGTTATTTCCGTCTATCGTTCTTTGAACATATCTGGGTCTTAGGGCCTGATCTTGTGCCGCTGTTATCATTCCTTCAGTTTCCTTCTTTAGCTCTCCCCTCTGTAGCCATTGCCAATTGTCATCGCTGGCTAGTTCTTTAGTCTGTCTCATGTATTGTCCGTGCATTGGTTTGTTTAGCCAGTCCTCTGTTCTGTCTGTCTTTCTCCTGTCTCTGTATATTTCTGGGTCTTCGTCTACTTTTATTAGTCCTTCTTCCCATGCACTCTTTAGCCACTCGTCTTCACTGGTTTTCAGATATTGCCCCAGTGCTCTATTTTCGATGTTGACGCAGTCCTCTATACTTAGCAGTCCTCTCCCTCCTTCCTTTCGTGTTATGTATAGTCTGTCCGTATTTGCTCTTGGGTGTAGTTCTTTGTGTATTGTCATATGTTTCCTGGTTTTCTGATCTATGCTGCGGAGTTCTGCCTTCGTCCATTCCACTATTCCTGCGCTGTATCTGATTACTGGCACTGCCCATGTGTTTATGGCTTTTATCATATTTCCGGCATTGAGTTTTGACTTGAGTATCGCCTTGAGTCTCTGCATATATTCTCTCCTGATCGTGTCCTTCATCTCTTGGTGTTTTATATCCCCTCCTTCCATTATTCCCAGGTATTTGTATCCTGTCTCATCTATGTGTTTGATGTTGCTCCCATCTGGTAGCTTTATCCCTTCAGTTCTCGTTACTTTGCCTTTTTTGTATGTTGGCTAAGGCGCATTTTTCTATTCCAAACTCATCCTGATGTCCCCAGATACAATCCTTACAGTCTGGATTAGGGTATCTATTTCCTTGATGCTCTTACCATACAGCTTGATGTCGTCCATGAACATCAGATGGTTGATTCTGTTGCCTCTTTTCTTGAGTTGGTACCCGGCATCCATCTTCTGTAGTACTTTTGTCATGGGAATCATGGCTACTACGAAGAGTAGTGGGACAGTGAGTCGCCCTGGAAGATCCCTCTCCTGATATTAACCTCTGCTAGTCTTATTCCAGAGCTTGTAAGTATTGTATTCCAGTTGCGCATTGTATTTTTGAGGAGGCTGATGGTGTTTTCCTCTGCCCCATATATTTTCAGGCATTCTATTAGCCATGTGTGTGGTATCATGTCGAAGGCTTTCTTATAGTCTATCCATGCCATGCTTAGGTTGGTTTTCCTTCTCCTACTGTTCTTCATTACCATTTTGTCTATCAGGAGCTGGTCTTTTGTGCCCCTACACTTCCTTCTGCAGCCTTTCTGTTGGTGGGGGATGGTGTTTGTCTCCTCTAGGTAGTTGTATAGCCTTTCACTGATGATACCTGTTAGTAACTTCCACATTATTGGTAGGCCTGTAGTTACTGGCTATATTTCCCTTACTCTTGTCTTTTTGTACTAAGGATGTTCTTCCTGTGGTCATCCATTTGGGTGCTTGGTGATTTGAGATACAATGCTGGAGTTGTTCTGCTATTCGTGGGTGTAGGGCCTTGAAGTTTTTGAGCCAGTATCCATGGACTTCATCGGGACCTGGGGCTTTCCAGTTTGGCATTTTCTTTAGTTGGTGTCTGACTGTGTCTGTCGTGATGTCTGTGAATCTTTGTTTTATTCTCCCTGTTTCTTCTTCCTTGACTTCCTGGAGCCATGTTGCATGTTTGTTGTGTGATACCGGATTGCTCCATATGTTTTCCCAGAGTCTCTTACTTGGTTCGGCTTCAGGAATTTCTGGGTGGTTGTCTTCCCCTCTTAGTTGGCTGTATAGTCTTTTCTGGTTGGTTCCGAATAGTTTGTTCTGTTGGTATCCCTTATTCCTGTTCATGTACCGTTGGATCTTATGTGCTTTGGCCTTAAGCCTCTGTTTTACATCTTCTATTGTGTTGTTTAGTCCCCTCTCTTGTACTTTGTATTTCTCGTTGAGTTCCTCCCTTGTTTTCTTGCTTCTTAGCCTTTTTTCTGCCATCTCTTTCAGTTTACTCAAGTCAGATCTCATCTCCATGATTTGCTTTTCCAGGCGCCTTTTCCAAGGGGGTTGCTGTTTTGGTTTCTGTTGGGTTGGTTGTGCTGGTGGTGTTGGTGTTCGAATCCCCATCAGTTCTGCTACTAATCTTGCTCCTGCATATGTCAAGTTATTTGTTTCTGTGATACTGGTTGTGTGTATTATGCCCATTATTTCATTGACCTCACTTGTTTTCTCCCTTAATTTCTTGGTGTTGTAGGCTTTCATGGAGGGGATCTTTGTTCTCTCTGTATCTGGCTCCATCCATTGTCTAATATTTTCTACCCATTCCGTCCTCTCTGTTACTTCGTCGGTGTTTCTTCTTGTGTCGTTGTTTGATACCTCATCCTCCCTGTCGTCTTCTGTGGCATCGTCTCTCAGTTCCTCTTCGTGTAATTCGTTGTCGTGTGACATTTCCCTTTGCAGTTCTTCTCTTTCTGTTGGGGAGAGCCAGTTCTTTTTCTTTATGTTCCTTACTTGGTCTGCCAGCCTCTGCTCTGTTTGGAGGGTGTTATTCCTCTCATTCCAGATGTTGACCAATCTTCTTCTATATCCTCTCTCCGTCGGGTTGCTTCTGATGTAGCATCTAAATATTTCCTTATTTTCTTCTCTTGTCCATTTCTTCCTTTTTGCCTCTGTAGCTCCAATCTCAGGCTGTTGATTACTGTCGTTGTGGTGATCAGTTGCTGGATGACGACCTCCAAGTACCTGACCGTCTTCCCCTTCAATTGGGTTGAATACCTGGTTGCCGGACGAAGCTCCTCTGTTGCCAGAGGTTCCATTTACGTCGTTGTCGTTTATTCCTTCATTTCTTTCCATCATTGCTGAGTTTGCTATTTAACCCATAGCTGGACCCTACCCCATCAGGGATTGGTACTCATTTACAGCTGAGTAGAGCGGTCACCCATCCAACGACTGACCAGCCCCAATGTTGCTTAACTTGACTTAAGTCTATTGACGACCTAACCCACTCCTCCACGGCGCCACATTATTATTATTATTATTATTATTATTATTATTATTATTATGATATTATTATTAATATACAGTAATTGAGAAAATCATGAGAAAGTCTGATTGAATATAACTGATGTAATGATCACATCTAATGCCACATATTATTATCATTATTATTATTATTATTATTATTATTATTATTGCTTGTTTGTGAGTAAATCAAGAAGTTGGACAGCAAGGTGGGAAGAGGTCGCAAAGGACGATGCAAGTAGCGTCTCACACCCACTACTGTGCGCCACGCAAGGCGCACTGTAAGGGAACAAAGAAACAAAGCAAAGAAATACAAGTCAATTGGAAGTCGAAAAAGAAAACGGGAATTAAAAAAACGGAAGCTTGTCAACAAACAAAATGGTACGAAGAATGAATAAAAAATAATCGTGAGAGAGAGAGAGAGAGAGAGAGAGAGAGAGAGAGAGAGTACTAAGCCAACACGAAAACGGGAATTACAAAGAAAACAAATCGACGGAGTATGAAGTCAACAAAGAACATAGTACTAAAAATAAGAAAAATAGGAAAAATGAGAGAGAGAGAGAGAGAGAGAGGAGAGAGAGAGAGAGAGAGAGAGAGAGTACTATATCGAAGAAGAAAAATAATGGACTGAAACTTGGGAGGGGAGACTAAAGAAAAATCAAGGACCAAAAAAACAGATAGAGTCAATAGAGAAAACGAGAAACGCAGCGAAGAAATATATATTTATAAAAGAACACAGAAAAAAAAATCCTCCGCTCAAGAAGTAGGAGCAGAGCAAAGCAAATAATATAATATGTTAAGTACATCTCAGTTTAATCAGACAACTAAGCTGATTACCAGCTCTCCTGGGGCTGGCCCGAAAGACTAAATATTTTTACGTGGCTAGGAACCAACTGGTTACCTCGCAACAGGACCTACAGCTTATTGTGGGATCAGAACCACTATATGGATAAATGAATTTCTAATCACTGGAAATAAATGCCTCTGATTCCACGTTAGCAGATCGGGGAGTCAAACTCGCGACTACCGAATCGGTAGGCGAGCACGTAACCCACTTGTCCAACGAGGAACTAAGAAGAAGAAGAATAAGAAGATGATTAATAAGAATCAGAAATGAATCTCTAATCACTGGAAATAAATGACTCTGATTCCACGTTGGCTGATCGGGGAGTCGAACTCGCGACTACCGAATCGGTAGGCGAGCATGTAACCCACTTGTCCAACGAGGAACTAAGAAGAAGAAGAATAAGAAGATGATTAATAAGAATCAGAAATGAATCTCTAATCACTGGAAATAAATGACTCTGATTCCACGTTGGCTGATCGGGGAGTCGAACTCGCGACTACCAAATCGGTAGGCGAGCACGTAAGCCACTCGTGTCAACGAGGAACTAAGAAGAAGAAGAATAGGAGGAGGAAGAAGAAGAAATGAATTTCTAATCACTGGAAATAAATGAGACTGATTCCACGTTGGCAGATCGGGGAGTCGAACTCGCGACTACCAAATCGGTAGGCGAGCACATAACCCACTCGTCAAACGAGGAACCGGCAAGAAAAAGAAGAAGAAAAAGTAGAAGAAGAAGAAGAAGAAGAAGAAGAATGCGGGAAATGGAGCAAAGAAAACGACGGGAAAGAAGCGTCACAATCACAGAATATACGAAACCCTCCTGATGATGATAACCAGGTGGCCATCGAGAGAGATCACGGGGTCAGCGAGATAAAAAAAGGAGATCATTGAAGTCTCTGCGCCGCGAAAGGAGAGATAATTGATGTCTCGGCCGCGAGAGCAGATAATTGACGTCGTCGCAGCGGAGGAAGGAGGACGATTTCCGGGAAACCTTTTCGCCGCCGGTAATTAAGTCTTTGCGGAATGGACATGAAGGGTCAGTCAGCGTCAAGGGTCAAAGGTCACGTTGAAAGGACCTACCTGATTGGAAGGACAGATTAGCTATGGCAGCTCGAAAGGTCTTCCATTTGCGCTTCGCAAAAAAATAAAAAAATAAAAAAAAAAGACTGAAGGGTGAATTAAAAAAAAATCTAAATTCCACTGGGAAATACGGCAGGAAATGTATCGTAAATTGAATGCAATTAAAACGAAAAAGTGAAAATTAATTACACATAAGTACAGGCACGTAAAAAAAATCAACTACAGGTCGGGTTCTCTCATTTACGCTTCGCCAAGAAAAAAATAATAAATAAATATTTAAATAAATAAAAAATATTTCGTTTAGTCAAAATGAATGAAAAAAAAGAGGATTATAATAATTTTGGAGGGGTACGAATTGACGGTAATTCATTGTAGACAGGCACAAATGTGGGATTAAAGCGTAAATATGGAAACAAAATATCCCGTCGTTTTATCGTGGGAAGATATGGACGGACATTTAGCATAGATTTAAAAAAAATAAATTCTATAAGAAAGAAATTGAAGGTATTTCATTTAAGACACGCGCAAAAGAGGAGTGAAGATTAATTATGTGAACAGAAACAAATCCTGTCAAATTTCTGTTAAATTAATTAATCATACACTGTTCAAATTCATTCATACTAACACAGAAAGACTAAAAAACATACAGACGCCCATTCACTACCGCTAACAAAGCTAAAACAACCAAGTCTTAGGCGTGAAAGCTCATTATAAATAAACTTTATAAATGAACAAACGACACACTATTTAAATTCATCCCTACTAACAAAACGACAAAAAAAAAATAAAAACATAAAAACAAAGACAAACAAACAAACAAACAGAAACACTAAACAAAACAGAATTTCGTCACGTCCTCGCTAAGCTAAACTTGACATCATGATGGACATTTTTGCCCACCCCTCTCCGGCCCCCGGCGGGAACTTTATCTAATTTGAAATTCGGGCCTGGAAGAAAGTGAGCCCCCCGGAATAGTAGATGGGATTTACGGGTCTGTAGAGTGCTGGGAACGGGGAGAGTCCAGTGGGGTGGGGGTGGGGGTGGGGGGGGGATGGGACAGCCCCAAGGGGGGTTGGGGGCGGTGGTTGCCGGGTTGTGCAAGGTAATGTAGAGGGTTCAAGGGGCGACAAAATCCTAGTATTGCGTCCCTGTTTCGCTGATATACGAAAGAGAATAAATATGAAAGCGATAAACAACAACGACAATAATGATATAAAAGCAATGCTAAATATACCTAAAAGAATACGTAGTTTATTTCCAATGACACTAGCTACTACTACTACTACTTACTACTACTACTACTACTACTACTACTACTAATAATATAATAATAATAATAATAATAATAATAATAAATAATAATAATAATAATAATAATGGTGACACTAAAAATGCAAAGTTTATTTCCAATGACACAGGCTCTAATAATAATAATAATAATAATAATAATAATAATAATAATAATAATAATAATAATGATAATAATAATGGTGACACTAAAAATGAGAAGTTTATTTCCAGTGACATTGGTCATTAAAAAAAAAAAAATTGAAAATGTTTAAACAGCAATATCGTAGAAAAGCGTCAGTTGAAATGTAAATTATGTCATACAGGCCGGCAGCAACATTTGCATAATATTCTGTTTCGATAACAAGCGACGAAATGTATCCAATATTTAGTTACGAGGAGTATTCCAAATGTGTTTTAAATCCCTTTCAAACAGCAACTGAAAACGAATATATTCGTTTTTAACAATAAAGTTCTATTTACAGTTCCATGAGAGAGAGAGAGAGAGAGAGAGAGAGAGAGAGAGAGAGAGAGAATGTTGCTAAAAGTCTCTGAGAGAGAGAGAGAGAGAGAGAGAGAGAGAGAGAGAGAGAGAGAGAATATTCTCTACGCCCCCTGCACATTTCTTTCAGAGTTACCAGCATTACTTCAACGTCTTTCTAAGCTCTGCCTCAACTCCCCCCCCCCTCTCTCTCTTCCTCCCTCCCCTCTAATCTCCCCTTGCTCCTTTGAAACAGTCAGTCCTCAAGTCTATTGAAAAGCAGTGACCGTTGAGAGAGAGAGAGAGAGAGAGAGAGAGAGAGAGAGAGAATAGTTAAAAACGTTTTAAAAATAAAAGGTAAAAGGTTAAGGCAAGGAAAAGGTATTGGAGAATGTATATGTACATATACATAAAATACGTATATACATGTATATATAATTTGTAAAATTAAATATCTATCTATTATATATATATATATATATATATATATATATATATATATATATATATATATATAATATATATATATATATGTGTGTGTATATATAGGCATATAAAAAAATAATATATGTACACACACACACACACACACACACATATATATATATATATATATATATATACTATATATATATATATATATATATATATATATATATATCTCATCTGGGGAACCATAGGGAAAGGGCATCGTACTCAGGTACATTTATTTCGCCGACGTTTCACGACTCATAGTTGCATTCTCAAGGCTATAAATTAAAGATAAAACACATGAACATTAAAAACTACGCACTGCATAATTCATTACATTACGCAATATTTAAAAATTCAATAAGCATCAACATCAGAATGTAAGAACATTTAAAAGTTTATGAATGTCTCAAAACAGAAAAACATACTGAGCGCTAAACTACAGTACAGTTACATTAAATTATTTAAAAATTACAGAAAAAAAGTATACAAAATTACGATTATGGGTGTAAAAAATAAAAACAAATAATAACACTAAAACAGTAAGGCTGTTCTATACCTTATCCTCGCAAAGGACGGGCAGTGACTGAGAGAATTATTTTTTAGAAAAATAAAAATAAACAAGCACTCTAGGCGATAAACAACAATGGAACAGAGGAGGATTGCGCATTTAAGGACGGAACTATCTTTTTTATCATAATGGATTCCAAGGTTGTAGGTCGTTTTCGTGGGTTTTGCGTTTGGCCTATAATAATAAAATCCTATTTCATTAATAATATGTTTTTACATGATTTAGAGTGATTTCTGATATTTGACTGTTCGGGGTTTGTTAATCTCTGCCAAATAAATAAATGTACCTGAGTACGATGCCTTTCCCTATGGTTCCCCTGATGAGATGTACATAGAGCTGCAGCTCCGTCTTCTAAGGATATATATATATAATATATATATATATATATATATATATATTATATATATATATATATATATATATATATATATAGAGAGAGAGAGAGAGAGAGAAGAGAGAGAGAGAGAGAGAGAGAGAGAGAGAGTTACGGAACTGAAAAAAAAAAAAAAAACTGAAGGCCAGATGGTACAGGCTAATCAGTAAACAAACTCGCAGGAAATACATTTCGCCCAGAATACAGAAAGTGACATTAATTGTCACTCTTGTTTTTCCACCGCCTTATCTTTTGAGGACGCTGACTAATTAGGTCAGTCACCCCGCGCCCAGTGCAATAAGGACATATTCATTCAGATAATAAATCTTAAATCCGCTGACGTTGCTAAGCTGTGATTTACACCTTTTTTAAATTGAAGACTCAGTTATGATCTCCTTGACAATGACTCTGTTTACTCTTAATATTTTGTGTCTTTGTTTTTCTTTGTTAAAATACATTGCATTCATTTTATTTATTTTTCTAATCCGTTTTCACTGTCAGGCAATGATTTAATTTTTTCTTTAAATATTCGTGATCATCTCTTTAACAATTATATAGAAGTGTGCCCCCTTTTCACTCAGTATATATTGTGCTTTTGTTTTTATTTGTCTGTTAGATGCATTGCTTTAACTTTGTTTTTAAATCCGTTGACATTGTTCGGTTATGATTTACATATTTTTTTTAATTAAAAAATCAGCAATCATATACTAGACAATTACATAGGGAGCTTTCTTCCTTTACATTTAGTATGTTTTGTCTTTGTTTTTGTTTGTTTGTTAGATGTATTACTTTATATGTTTTTTGTTCATAACTCCGTTTACATCTTCGGGCTATGATTTACATATGTATTTACAGCAGAATAAGAATTAAATATTCAACACTTACACAGCGCGTGTTCTTCCTTTTCAACCGGTATACCTTGTGTCTTTGTTTTTATTGGTTTGTTAGCTATACTGCCTTGACTATATTTGTTTGTTTTGAATTTCAGTTTTCATGGCTTTTGTTCTGCTGTTATACTGTCTATTTTCTTGTTCCAAGAACGTCGATTTTATGCCTGCAAATCCAGCTTGCGTTTCTCCTTCGGCAATATGAAAAGGTCTCGTTAGTGAGGGAAATATTGCAGAAATATTCAAATACATAAAGCTGTAATAATAATAATAATAATAATAATAATAATAATAATAATAATAATAATAATAATAATGCAAAAATCCTTCTCAATAACGTACAACTACGTACAGTTGAGGAATAATAATAATAATAATAATAATAATAATAATAATAATAATAATAATAATAATAATAATAATAATAATATTGCTAAAATCTTTCACCATAACATGAAAATATGATTGAAGAAAATATTGATGATGCAAAAATTCTTCTAAAAATGGTACAACTAAAGTCGGAGGAATAATAATAATAATAATAAAACAATAATAATTATAGTAATAAAAATAGTAATAACAATAAGGACAACTAAAATTACTAAAACCCCTTGAGACGAAAGGGGTTACTTTCATAAACAAGAACAATAAGTGGCAATTAAAATCTCTAATCTGTCCTCTTTCTGTAATTA
>NC_087211.1:89153722-89191222 GCF_015104395.2 Macrobrachium nipponense | reverse complement strand
CATGGTGATTATGATGAAAGTTATGATGAAGGCTTATCTCGTTAAATAAAAGTGTCAAAACAATTATTGTAAATATATAAGTATACGCATAAATATATAAATACATAATATATTATATATATTAATATATATATATATATATATATATATATATCTATGTATATATATATCTATACACACATACATACAGACACACTTGTATGACCAAAACAAAAACAAAGTACAGTATCAATTGGACAAATAAAGCCAAAATGCAACCAAACCATATATAAAATATCCTCTACAAAACACTAAGGTCAAATCAGAATACTTTACCGTCCAGCAAAAACTCAATAAACAAAGAGAGAAAGGAACACACACACACACACACACACACACACAAGGCCTCTGGTGGATAAGCTGTCAGCATATTGACCTCCTATAGAAGAGACGCCGCCAAGAAATTACGAGAGAGGGAGAGAGAGAGAGAGAGAGTTTGTGGGGGGGGGGGGGGGGTGTGTGTGGTTACTCACCCCCCTCATGTCAGCCCCCAAGCCAAGATGGAGAGGACAGTTGAGAGTAGGGTATTTGAAACTTGCAACAAGTCTTGGAGGTCTATTACCAGCTGAAACATATGAAAGCAATGTCCCTAAACAAAAGGAGTGAGTTAACAAAAAAATAATATTTTAAAACAAGGGAAACAAAGCACTATGACATAGCAACCCCTATAAAAACATTATCCTAATTGGAAAAGCAGCAGAACTGTAGTTAAACGTCCACTCCAACAAGAACTTGTAGACCCAGAAACCTATAAATGTCAGTAGATTTCAAAAGACGACGATAAATGCGCACGATAGCACAGGAAAAAAAACTTATTTACAGTCCAGTTTTACTCATTTACATAAAAATAAAACAACCCGTACAGAGAGAGGCCTTTGTCAAATTCATATAGCTTACGAAGAATAAAAGAGTAAATCGTCAATGAGAAATAATAATAATAATAATAATAATAATAATAATAATAACAATATTATTATTATTATTATTATTATTATTATTATTATTATTATTATTATTATTATTATTATTAAACCCTATTCTTAACGAACAAACCCACCAAAGTGGCCACTAACTTGAAATATTTGAACCTTCCGAAGAATATGGTATTCATTAGAAAGAAGTCACAGAAGGTAATGGGAAATAATAAAAGAAGAGATCACTTATTCAAAGGAAAAAATGAATCAACAAAATAATGAACGAAGAAATAATCAATTCAATGGATATTTAAGAATAAAGAGCATAACGAAAGAATGAACGTGGAGGAAGGAGAAGTATCGGGAAAGTAAATACAGAAGAAATTTTGTATTGATTATTTTTTAGTCTCATTTGTCAAGGACCTGCAAAATGTCTATTTTTAAATATTCGCTCAATAATTAGAGTGAAAATGTTATTAACAATCAAACATGATTTATAGACTTATGTAATTTTCATCTATAAAACCAGTCATAAATGGTTAAGTACCCATCTGTAATTTATATGCTAAAAACAATGTTTCAAAAGTCATAACGAAGCCTAATTGATGAGTGTTTACTCTCTCAACAACGGTACAAAAATCAAAATACTTCAATCACTGAACTCCAAAAAATCACTGAACTAGACAACGTTTTCATTGAACTACATAAAATCATTCCCTCCCGAGTCTATACAGTAACCACACGGGAATTCCATCAGCCCAAATAGATTTCGAACTTTTAATGATATTAGCTACTGAACCAGTGAACCAATTTGCCAGATAATCAAACGATCGAGCGTTCGGATAACCTATCTAATCAGCCGTTTATAACAATTAACTAATCGTTTAGCAAACACGTTGGTATGCCACTCCGAGGGACTGAGTTTTCGGGTGGGCCGGAATTGTGCCTCCAATATTCCTCTCTCTGTCTCTGTCTCTGTCTCTCTCTCTCTCTCTCTCTCTCTCGAGAGAGAGAGAGAGAGAAAACGCATTTGGTCCAGAAGAAATCTGTCAGATTTCGCTCCTAGATAATGCCACAAAAGCATCAGATTTCTAGGAAATATTGCCTCCTAGACAGTGCCACAGAAGCGTCTAGACTTCATGTCTTCTAGAAAACACCTTTCGTCTAGAAGAAATCTATCTGATCTTGCCCCTAGACAATGCTACTGAAGCCTCAGACTTCAGGTCTCCTAGAAAACACCTATTGTCTAGAAGAAATCTATCAGACCTCGTCCCCTAGAGAATGCCAATGAAGTATCAGACCTCATGTCTTCTAGAAAACACCTTTTGTCTAGAAGAAATCTATCTGATCTAGCCCCTAGACAATGCTACTGAAGCATCAGACTTCATGTCTTCTAGAAAACACATTTTTTCTAGAAGAAATCTATCAGACCTCGTCCCCTAGACAATGCCAATGAAGTGTCAGATTCCACGTCCTGTAAAAAAAAAACCTTTTGTATATAAAGCACCTATTGTCTAGAAGAAATCTACCAGACCTCGCCCCCCCTAGATCCCTAGACACTGCCACAGAAGCATCCTTCAGGCTTCCACGAGATTGTTTCGACGTCTCCCCATGGAAATATCCCCACTCCATATTCTAGTACATTCAAGAACCACAACACCAACCTAAGAGGAATCAGCGCAACCCAGGGATAGCGAGTGCCTCGCCCTCCCCCTCCAGCCCCCATAGGGAGGTTTCGTATGGATATATGCAAAGGGCAATATATATGCCTCATTTGCAGTGAAAGGTGTGGTTCTGTCCCGGAGGAGTTATATCATACAGCAATTCAACATCTCGACGTCTACATAATATGCTATACTCTACATGTAATAAATATTCTAAGTCTCCCCTTCGGTAGAATAAGGCTTTTTGGTATATATGTATATGTATATATATATATATATATATATATATATATATATAGATATATATATATATATATATATATATATATATATGACATGAAAGAGGGATGTATTAAGAAAATATGTTTTAGATACCGTTGTAATGTGATGTGCTGTGACTTTCTTAGAATGTAGAGGTCATCATTTAACTTCCCATGGAGACACAGTAATACTGATGTATCTAGGGATATATATATATATATATATATATATATATAATATATATATATATATAATTATATATATATATATATATATATATATCATATATATATACTTTCTCCCAAGAATTGTTCACGTATATTTTGCCCAGAATTGTGGGAAACCAGGAGAAAGGGCAGTGGGGACTTATCCCTTTGTTCTGAAACTAAGAGCGTTTGTAAACCCTTTTTTCTTTTCTTCTCCCCCCCCCCCCTTCCCCACTACCCCCTTTTCCTAGCCCCTTCCACTATACCCTACCCCTCCCTCCTTTTTGCTCTGCAAGCAAAGCTCGAACGTGGTACAATAAAAAAAAAAAGTCGAATACATTACAAGGAGAGAGAGAGAGAGAGAGAGAGAGAGAGAGAGAGAGAGAGAGAGAGAGACTCTTTCTCTCTCTCTCTCTCTATGCTTCACATATAACAGTTTCACGCACGACTTCTGCATTACGTGTTTTTACATTATAATCTCGCCTTCATTGTTTCGCGGCAGCGTGTTTCACGAATTGCTGCCAGACTTTAGAAAGAGAGAGAGAGAGAGAGAGAGAGAGAGAGAGAGAGAGAGAGAGAGAGAGAGAGAGAGAGAGAGAGAGAGAGATTAAAAGGTATTACGAGAGGTTCAGCTTCGCGGTGCATGGCATGGAAGACAACGCAAACATGCGAGTATGCACACGTCCTTCGAGGTCAATAAAGAAGAAGAAGAAGAAGAAGAAGAAGAGGAGGAGGTGGGAGGAGGAGGAGGAGGAGGAGAGGGACCATCAATACTTCATCAGACACAATTATTGCCCGTTTTCAGTGACGCGTAGGTTATTAAGTTCAAACACGCTTATCTCGTCTCAGATGAAAAGAAGAAGAAGAAGAAGTAGAAGAAGGAGCACAAGAAGAGGAAGTAGAATAAGAAGTAGAAGAAGAAGAAGAAGAAGAGAACCTTCTTCACTTCATCGGCCACAACTATTGCCTGTTTACAGTGACACTTCAAGACCATTTTAAGCCAAAAATCCAAAAGGTTCTGTTGTTGCAGAAAGGAGTTTGGCAACCTCCGTCAGTGCACCTCACGCTGTGCACTGTAGGCATTGCTTATCAAGGTTCTTTGCAGCTGCGCCCTCTTTCATTCCTTTGACTGTACCTCCGTTCATAGTCGCTTCCATTTTACTTTCCATCCGATCCGCACAATTGTTCTAAAGTGCAACTGCAAGGCCTTCCTTCTGTTACACCTTTCAATTCTTTTACCCCTAATTTCCCTTATAGCGGTGAGTGACCTCGTTGGCCCCCAGCCCTTGGCTTAAATTTTATGATCCGATTCCAACATTGACGGAATAATGTAACGCTGCAAATCGGTAGGAGTCAGACAGGCGTTCGTGGCAATCAATTCGGAAACAAACTTTCCAGCAAAGTGCGAATAACTTTACATTGATATCAGCAGGATAACCATCTGCTAATTTAGACCGAGTTGCAAATTTCAAACTGAAGTCCTAACAGGGAACTTCAATACATAAATAAACAATAATAACTACTCATTCACGGTGTTAGGTCACACTCACAAGTTCTCCACACAAGTGTTCTAGTTCCGATATGTGGCATTGTATCTAACATACATTGGCTTATATTCTTTGGGTCTTCACTATTCTCCAAAACATGCAAATTTTGGAAGCAGTCACGGCAAGTACAGAGAAATAACTAATATGTTAGTAAAGAGAATGTGGAATTTAGTCCGAGGGCAAAGCGCTGAAACTGAAACTACCAGTATAATTGTTTGAAAGGCGAATCAACAGTTAGCTAGAGAGGGTGGAAATGACGAAGAGAGAAAGAAAAATATTACGGACGGAGGTACATGAATTGAATTAAATATGGAATTTAGGCCACAGGCCAAGCACTGGGACCTATGAGGCCATTCAGCGCTGAAATGGAAACTACCAGTGAAAGGGTTGATAGGGGTAACAGGAGGAAAACCTCAAAGCAGTTGCACTATGAAGCAATTGTTAAGAGAGGGTGGAAAGAAAGTAGGATGGAAGAAAGAGAATATGAAAGGAGATACAGTAAAAGGAACAAAAGGGGGTTGCAGCTAGGGGCCGATGGCACGCTGCAAAGAACCTTAAGTAATCCCTACAGTGCACCGCATGAGGTGCACTGACGGCACTAACCACGTACGGGGGGACGGAGGTACAGTAATAACTGATATATTTTCAGTCACAATCAGCCACAAATCTCACGAGAAACAAATCATTCAATTAAACTTTCAGGTTTTAATTTTCTGAAAAGAAAACAATTGTGCCGACTTTGCTTGTCCGTCCGCACTTTTTCCTGTCTGCACTTTTCACGTCCGCCCTCAGAGCTTAAATACTACTGAGGCTAGAGGGCTGCAAACTGGTATGTTGATCATCCACCCTCCATTCATCTAACATACCAAATTGCAGCCCTCTAGCCCCAATAGATTTTATTTTATTTAAAGTTGAAGTTAGCCATATTTTTGCGTCTGGCAACGTTATATGCCAGGCCACAACCGGGCCGTGGTTAAAGTTTGATAGGCCGCGGCTCCTATAGCATTATACCGAGACCACCGAAAGACAGATCTATTTTCAGTGGCCTTGGTTATACGCTGTACAGAAAACTTGATTCTTCGGCGCATTTTTCACTTGTTTCTGTCGAGATTGGTGAAATGCGGATTCATTAAAAACTGGTGACGGGCCGTTGACGTTGTTACAAATTTCATACTAATATTTCCTTGATTGTCATGTGTAAATAAATAAAGCAAAGCGACGAACTCATTTCAATATAACTTGGCGTCTGTTATCATGTTTGTTTAAAACTCTTGGTCACTTCATGATTTGCAAGTTAATGATGCATGGAGAAAACTAAATGGAAATTTCTCATTGCTTTTACAACAATAAAAAAATACCGCGCAAGAATTCAATTAAGCTAACATTCTGATACAAAAATGATGGACTCAGTCGACACAGTAACACAAAATGCCACAATTTATTTAGATAGTAAACATATATCATATTTAATCTTCGCATACTTAAATTCTTGCACGATTCATTATGCATTAAACAAATGGGAAATTTTTAAATTTAGTTTCTCACAGATTTTGAAGTGGCATAAATCGCATTGTGTTTTTTTAAACAAGAAGTGAATGTATATTATTCTAGGGCTAAACTACATATTATAATAACTGGGTATTGTATCACCACAATACTTCTTTTAATGAAAGTATGCACTGTTGACTTTCTTGCTTTGCTGAGACACACTCTCTTGCATTTCCTTTCGGGATTAATATTCATATCTTGAAAGCATTGCATTTGACATAATCCCACCTTCCAGAATTCGAACCCGATTTCATTCCACCTCACAAAATGGATTTGTAGCTAATTAATTCGTGCGTAATAAATGAATTTCAGCCTCGTCAACTTTGCTTTATTGGAATGGGATGGATTATAGCATTTAGGCCACTGGACAATCGCTGAGGACTATGAGATCACGGAAATTGACGGTAAAGAGGTTCAGAGGTTTAACAGGAGGAAAACCTCGCAGCTGCACTATGAAACGAGTGTTGGGAGAGGGAGGGTGGAAGCAAGATTGAAGAAATATCATTTGAGCGGACGTACAGTAAAAGAAATGAAACGGGTTGCAGCTATGGGCCCGAGAGAACGCTGCAAAGAACCTGATGCCTACAGTGTACCGCGTGAGGTGCACTGACAGCAATATACACCCTAAGGGAAAACCAACTTTCATTCCGTCAGATTTTTACATTTGTTCATATTTTTTTTTTTTTTTTTTCGCATTACGTCATTTTTTACATGGCTGATTTTAACATTCCGTCATCAGATTTCTACATTCGTCGACATTTTTTCGGGGTCATTTTTTTTTACATTGGTTGATTTTGTTATTCGTCATCAGATTTCTACATTTGTCGATTATTTTCTATTACGTAATTTTTTACATTGGCTGATTTTTATATTCCGTCATCAGATTTCTACATTTGTCGATATTTCTTATTACGTTACATTTTTTACACTGGTTGATTTTTATATTCCGTCATCAGATTTCTACATTTGTCGATATTTCTTATTACGTTACATTTTTTACATTGAATGATTTTTATATTCCGTCATCAGATTTCTACATTTGTCGATTATTTTCTATTACGTAATTTTTTACACTGGCTGATTTTAACATTCCGTCATCAGATTTTTACATTTGTCGACATTTTGTCTTAAGTAATTTTTTTTACATTGACTGATTTTCATGATTTCTATATTTATCGAAATTTTTTATTACGTTATTTTTTTAAATTTGCTGATATTCATGATTTCTATATTTGTGGATATTTTATATTACGTCATTTTTTACATTGACTGATTTTCATGATTTCTATATTTGTCGAAATTTTTTATTACGTTATTTCTTTAAATTGGCTTACTTTCATAATTTCTATATTTGTCGATATTTTTCTCAAGTCATTATTTTACATTGGCTGATTTTCATGAGTTCTATATTTGTCGATATTTTATATTATGTCATTTTTTGGGCATTGGCTGATTTTTATATTCCGTCATCAGATTTCTACATTTGTCGATATTTTATATTACGTCAAAATTTTTTTTTACATCCGCTGAATTTTATATTCCTTCAATAGATTTTTACACTTGTCGATATTTTTTTTACTTTTTTTTTACATTGGCTGATTTTTACATTCCATCATCAGATTTCTACCTTTGTCAATTATTTTTTAACGTCATTTTTTTCAAATTGGCTGATTTTTATATTCCATCACCAGATTTCTACATTTTTCAATTATTTTTTTACTTTATTTTTTTTTCTTAAATTGGCTGATTTTCATACTCCGCCAACAGATTTCTACATTTTTCAATTATTTTTTTTTCCACGCTATTTTTTTTTTTTAAATTGGCTGATTTTCATACTCCGCCAACAGATTTTCACATATCTTGACAATTCAAACTTAAGCCCCATTTGGTTCGCTGATTCGGAAACGCAGCGAAGTCATCCCAGTCATAAATGAAGCGGACTGACCCCATGAATACAGAATCGAGGAGCTGCGTTTCAGAAAACGCGGGACCTGACGGACGGCCCAGCGGAGTTAATAATTGTTTCACTACGAAACGTGGCCGGTGAATTCTGAAGCGGAATTTTCCTTGGCCTAGTATGGAAATGGAATCACTGACGCTGCTAGGATGAGCACTGGATGCGCGACATTGAAGTAAATAGAATCACGTGTTTTGAAGTGTATGGAAATGGAGTTAGGCTGTGCATGAATGTGCTTTGTGCCTCAAATCGTATTTGGAAGGTATTTTAATAATGAAGGTTTTGCCTTAAGAACAGATGCGAGTTGTACGTCAAGGATGTCTGAAATATAATGTCTAACATTCAAACAGAATTTATTGATACATTGTGGGTTATGTATTATTGCATGAAACATAATATATAGCATTCAAACGGAATTTATTTATACATTGTGGGTTATGTATTCTTGCATGAAACATAATAAATAACATATGGAACATAATGTATAACACCCAAGCAGAATTTATTGATAAATTGTGGGTTATGTATTATTGCATGAAACGAAATGTATAACATTCAAGCAGAATTTAGTTATACATTGTCGGTTATGTATTATTTCATAAAACAGTTTCTATCATCCAAGGAGAGTTTATTGATACATTGTGGATTCTGCATTGAATTAAAATGCATTTCTTTGTAAATACAAAATGTAAATTTTATTTCATGGATGTATAGAAAATATGATTTAGTATTTAAACAGAATTTATAGATGTATTAAAATATTATTCAGTATTCAAACAGAATTTATCAATGCATTGTGGACTATGTATTCAAATTTCTTTTAATAATGCAATACATAATGGTACAAACTACGTTGTTGGAGGGGTAAGAAAGCTCGATGGAAGAGCCTTGAGTTAAAAGATACGGGAATTTTATGATAGGATATTTATAATATATTTATTAGAAATAAAATGTAAAAAATAAATAACGTGCATCTTAAACAGTACAAAACAATTATTGCCAATAAAATATACCGTATTAGTTTTAATTTTCGTTGGTGGAACAACGTGCTATTTGACCGCTGATTTTAGCACGCGCCCCGAGTCAGCTGGAGGTCGGATCACGCCTTGTTGTTCTCAACTATGACAGGGAAATATGTAAATTTAAAAACAAGCGTCTCTTCTAGAAGTGGGTAGCGCTCGAGATAAAAAAAAAAAAAAAAAAAAAAAATCTCGTCTGTTAACGTCGTGTTCAACCGTGAACGGTCGAATCATGTCAGTTAAGAGACAAACTTTCATCGCTTTAGCCGAGATACTCTTAATCCCTTTAAATGGTTTAAATGGGTCATCTTGTATCTCTTTATTTGTTAATTTTAACCCAGGTTATCTCAGCACATTTCTTTCGCCCACATTCTTAAGTTCTCAATATAACTTCACTTCACCACATAAAAATCTTAAGTCCAACTTCACTTCACCAGATGAAAGTTCGCAATATAACTTCACTTCATCGGATAAAAATTTTAAGACAAATTTCACTTCACCAGATGAAAGTTTCGGCAACTATAACTTCACTTCATCAGATAAAAATTCTAAGACAACTTCACGTTCACCAGATGTGAAAGTTCTAAATGTAACTTCACCTCCCACCAGATTTAAAAATTCCTAAGTCAAACTTCACTTCACCAGATTGAAAATTCTAAGCCCAACTTCACTTCACCAGATGAAAGTTCTCAATATAACTTCACTTCAGCAGATAAAAATTCTAAGACAAACTTCACTTCACCAGATGAAAGTAAGTTAAAACCTCCACACGAGATACGTTATAAGTAAGTAAAACTTTCATCACTGAAGTTCCTCACCAGGTGAAAGTTCTCAGTCAAACTTGACTTGCACCAGATATAGGTGGAGAGTGACTGAGAACTTTCATCTGGTGAAGTGAAGTTTAACTTTAAGCTTTTATAAGGTGAAGTGAAGTTTGATTCAGAACTATATCTGGTGCAAGTGAAGAGTGACTGAGAACTTTCACCTGGTGAAGAACTTCAGTGATGTAAATTTTACTTATAACTTTTATCTCGTGAGGTTTTACTTAAAACTTTCATCTGGTGAAGTGAAGTTTGTCTTAGAATTTTTATCTGCTGAAGTGAAGTTATATTGAGAACTTTCATCTGGTGAAGTGAAGTTGGACTTAGAAATTTTTATCTGGTGAAGTGAAGTTTGACTTAGGAATTTATATCTGGTGAGGTGAAGTTACATTTAGAACTTTCATCTGGTGAAGTGAAGTTTGTCTTAGAATTTTTATCTGATGAAGTGAAGTTATATTTCGAACTATATATATATACATATATATATATATATATATATATATATATATATATATATATATATATATATATACACACACACACATACATCATATAGATATAATAATTATATATAGATATATATATATATAACATATATATATATATATATATTTATATATATATATATATATAGATATATATATATATATACCATATTATATATATTTATATATCAGGACAAAGAGCTTCTTCTTGAGAGCAAATTTACCTTACCGTCCCTCCTCCTAACCCAACAATCCGTAACAGATGCTTCTATTTTTCTTCGGCAAACTTACCTGCCTCCTAAACATCATCCCCCCCGCCCACCCCCCCCACCCCATTCCCCATTCCCGACCCTAAGGGACCTTCCCCTACCCCTCTCCATAATGTCTACCTACCATGTTTTCCAGGTCCTGAAATTTCAGAGCAAGCAAACAGGGCATTCAAGGTTATCAGGATGAGAGAGAGAGAGAGAGAGAGAGAGAGAGAGAGAGAGAGAGAGAGAGAGAGAGAGAGAAAAAGGAGAACACAAGGGAATTGAGAGGACAACATAAAAGAAATCGTGAGAAAAATAAAAATGGGAGAAGACAGTGCTCAGAGAAGTCCTCGATTCCCAGGAGAGAGAAAGAGAGAGACGAAAGGCAGTGAGGAATATGGAGAAAGGAAATCGAGTGAAAGGAGGGAGAAATAGAAAAAAAAGGTAAGGGAAGAAAGGAGAAAAAAATATTTAGCCTTTTATTCTCTGTGTGAGCTTCCCTTCGGGTTCAACGCTGCGCTTTTTCTTCATTATTTTTCATCATATTTTTCCGTTGTATTTTTTTCGTCCATCAGCTTTCTGACAAATGAAAATGCTGCCTTTCCTTCCATCACAGAAAAAAAAAAAAGATTTTAAGAGAATACTCAGGGATTAACGATTGTATCGAACAGTTTAATTCCTGTATGTAAAAAATGCAGTGCGAGTTCTACTCACTGATTTATAGTCGTAATATCAATTGATTGCAGAAGATCCACAGTATTCATATACCCCAGACAGATACCTCAGTATCACTATTTCCTGTTGAAGAGCTACAACCCTCCACTGCCCAATATCCCTTTTATTTATCCTCTGTTCCTGTGCAGTTGTTTCTTCATAATTTTTCATAGCCATGACTTTTTTCCTTGTACTCTTCAGCCTTTTGCTGTACCTCCATTCCAGTTTCCTTTCTTCGGTCTTGCTGTCCAGCTCTCCAAGTATTACTTTTAGGATTTTTTACATAGAGGGTTGGGGCCGTCAGTGCACCTCACGCCATGCGCTGTAGGCATTAACTTACGGTTCTTTGCAGCGTCCCTTCGGCCCCTTAGCTGCAACCCCTTTCATTCCTTTTACTGTACCTCAGTTCATATTCTCTTCCATCTTACTTGCCACCCTCTCCTAACAATTATTTCATGGCGCAACCGCGAGGTTTTCCTCCTGTCACACCTTTCAAGCCTCTTTACTCAGTTTCCCTTTTCATCGCTGATTGACCTCGTAGGTCCCAACGCTTGGTTTTTGGCCTGAACTATTTCAAATCCGATCATCTTGCTGTCCAACCACTCCAACTCCATTTTTCGCGGTCTTCGTCGCAAAACGGGAAAGAGTGCTTTATAGCTGTTCACTTAAGGTAGATTCTTGGATAACATCTATGGCTACGAAACATTGGTTTGGCGGCCGCTGACTGGCCGGTACCAGGAGGCAGGCAGCTCCCAGCCAATCAGCGGCCGCCAAACCAAAGTCTCGTAGGTACAGGGCTCACCCACGAATCTACCTTAAGTGAATCCAGCTATAGTAACTTGGCTCGGCAGCCTGAAATTCATGAAATCAGAATGAATTAATCAAATTAAGCACAGATTTTTCTCTTGAATTCTTGTTCTCTCGAAATACGAGGAAATCATTAGGTGAGAAATTACTTCGTTAATTATAATAATTGTTTTGTATGAATCTAAAAGGAAAGCATTTGGATTTAAAGACAAACTATTTTAAAGACAGATTTAAAAAAGAAAACGATCTATGAGGAAACACTAGTAATTAATGCCTAAACAAAATCAGAGCAATGACATAATTAAGACATTTTCCCTTTAATGAGAAATGACCGTTAAAAAACTGACATATGCTAATGGATCGCCGATGAACTTATAACTTTATATAAAAAAATCTCTTGACATACGAGCGTCAGTAATGGGAATTTATTTTAGAATGAAAGAATTGGAATTCTTTTTTTTTTATTACTTTGCGTTACGAAGATAGTTGTGATTTAGGCGAGATAATTAAGTGAATAAAAAGTTTTATAATATATATATATTAAATTCATATATCACGAAAATTTGCAAAGAACGTGATGACTATATAAATAAAGGCAAAAGCCACGGAGGAGTAATGCAAAAACCTCTCGACTCAATGTCCTTTACTCTGCTCAGTAAAGGACATCGAGTCGAAAGGCCTCGCAGTACTACTTCGTTTCTTACCTTCCTTCGTGGTGGCTTTTGCCTTGCCTTTATATATATATATATATATATATATATATATGTGTGTGTGTGTGTGTATATATATATATATATATATATATATATATATATGTGTATATATATATATAATATATATATATTATATATATATATATATATACATACATATATGGTTTGTGTGTGTATGTGTGTGTGTGTGTGTGTGTGTACACAAAGAATCTCTCATTCCACACCCATAAAAACAAACTAAAAGCAAACAAAATATATATATATATATATATATATATATATATATATATATATATAATATATATATATATATATATATATATCTTATATATATATATATAAAATAACGAATACAGCTTTATGACCACTGACATATCTCTACAATTTTTTTACCTAATCTTATTCCCAGACCCAAAACGCATCAGTGTTTGTACTTTCTTTCCTACTTTATGTGGGGGGGTGGGGGGGGGGGGGCGGGCGGTACTTCAGCAAACAACCCATAACGCCGATGTAATCCGCGTAATAACATCAAAAGTCGCACCGACTCCGTGTAAACAGAGCGACTAATTGCCTCGCATTGGGGTATGTCAACAAAGGGCGAAATGAATCGTTCTGCCTCCGTTGGGCATCCACCCAGAAAATCAGCCGCAAAGCGACTGACTGACTGACTGAGTCCTCCTCATCCATCGCTCGTGTGAAATCGTCCCGATCGCATTCATCAATATTCATCGGCTGTGGTTGAGCGGGTCTCATTAATAGATCATACTGATGGCGCGTTTTGGATTTGGGAAAAAAAAATCCGGTGAAGAAAAACGAGACAAATCAGTGATCATGGCTCTGTATTTGTTTGTTTATTTTTTGTTTTGTTTTTCTTGGCGTGAAATGAGAAATTCGATTATCAATTATTTGATTATCATGGGATTATCAGATTGCGGTCAAGCGTTGGTGAAGATAAATGAATCACTGCGCTGTTTTGGGGTTGTGTTTATTAACAGCGAATGAAGATTATCTAACATGATCTCAATAATATATATATATATATATATATATATTATATATATATATATATATATATATACATATATACATACGTATACATATCTAATATATATATATATATATATATATATATATATATATATATATATAATACTATAATATATATATATATATATATTATGAATATATATGTATAGAAGTATACATGAAATATATACATACATACATATATCTATGACTGTCAAACAACCTTAACTATTCTACTCCTAAAAGTCTTGCAAAGATGTGCAGCATATAATAATCATCCTCCCTCTCTCTCTCTCTCTCTCTCTCTCTCTCTCTCTCTCCAAGAACGATTTCTATAATAATTCGCCCCTTTCTCAAGTGTAAATGAGCTTATTCTTAAACCTAATTATATTCACGCGTAGCAGAACGCTGTACAGAAAAAAAGGTTTCCAAGAATCGCGGAAATCAAGTCATATTAACATAAAGGAAATTTGAAATATGACACATGAATGGTGTCTCATTTAGAGGCGAGCAGCAGCCGGAAAGCCTTTTAGTGTATCCGGCCAAAGAGATTTCGTAGAAGCCAAGGAAGGTATTTCTGCGGCATTTTCCTCTTTGCTTCCAGTGCTAATTGTTTCTAGTTTCCAGCGGAGGGGGCTGTCATTACTTCCTCCTGGAAAAGGACGAGGGAGCAACGTACAACAAGGGGGAATGAACAAGGATGAATGGATGTGTTCTGTATAATTATACGTATGTATGTATATACATAGATATATAGATATTTGTGTATATGTAAATACTTCGCAATTATATATATATATATATATAGATATATATATATATATATATATATATATAGTATATATACACACGAAAATTTGGAACGTGATGAAAATATAAATAAGGACAATAGCCACGAATGAAAGTGAAACAATGGAGTACCGCTGCATGGCCTTTCGACTCTTGTCCTTTTTGCTAAGCAGACTTAGTTAAGGACGAGAGTCAAAAGGCCTTGCAGCGGTAGTCCATTGTTTCACTTTCCTTCGTGGCTTTTGCCTGTATAAATATAAATATATATATTGCTACGTTTATTGACCGCCTCATCTCCCCAGCAGTATTTAAGGTATTTTATTTCTAAGAGAAGCAGCCATGTCTTCTCCTAAAGCAACTGATTTTGGGAGAAAACACGTGGTAGAGGGTGGAAAGGAATTTCCGATCTGACGGAAGCTTAGGGTAAGATAGGCAAGTCACGAGAGTAGCTAGGCCTCGAGATGGATTTTAGGGACCTCTACAATAAGACCTATTTTCCTTCCCAATTTGCTGGCTGTTGTTTACCACTTTCAGGCAGTGCCCGAGGCGGTGTATGGAATCCCCGTGATTCAAAGAGACCCAGCATCTCTCTCAGTCAGATGAGACTCCTACAGCGAGGCAGACTGCGCCTCGACTCTCCTCCTCTGTCCAAACGCTGGTGGGACTATCTTCAGAGCACGACACATGTCCAAGCCTCAAGTAATTAAGGTACGTCTAGAAAGTGTAAACTCCAAACCAGCTCCTTTTCCTACAAACGACTCTTGCTAATTTCATTTTCAACTCTCACTTGTATCCCTCTTACATCAAAAGCCCTTTGTCCTCATCGGGCCATGTGCTTCCCCTTGTGACTTGTTAAAGACAAATGAAGTCATTGCATACCTCAGTTAAACACTAGAGTTCCTTCCCCCAGTGTTAGAGAAACTGAATAATCGTAACTTGTGCAAGAAGTCCTTTTTTTTATCTTGTCTAATCTGGGATCCTTTTCCAGATTCCCTGAGTCTCGTGTCCAACCCTCAATTGTTGCATTACCGCAAGATTTCGAAAACCAGCTTTTACGTAAATCTCATTTTTAGCCAGCTATGCCCTTAGGAGAGATATTATTAGTCCACGTGTGGGCAAGCTGCATTTATTCTTTCTCCAGGCCAGTAAACGGCCTCTTGTAAATAAATAGATGTAAAGTAATTAGCTGAGTTTTCTGGCGACCTTTTCCTCTAGAGTAAATTAACCCTGTGAATCCTTTTTAGATAAGTTCAAGTAATTTATTCTGCATTTTCCCCTCAACTCCTTTCGTTTACGTATTTGAGCCCCTTAAGGCCAGGCCTTAATACGTAACAATATATATATATATATATATATATATATATGTATATATATATATATATATATATATATATATATATATATATATATAGAGAGAGAGAGAGAGAGAGAGAGAGAGAGAGAGAGAGAGAGAGAGAGAGAGAGTTAAAGTAGAACCCTCAAAACCTCCCCAAGTGCTGAGCAACTCACTTTAAACAGGCCTCTTTCTCAAAAGCTGCTTTCCTATATCTCACCTCTCCTGAGGGATACTTAAAGCCAATCAGGAGCGTCGTAAGAGACGGGCCTGGACATCAGATGCAAGGTTTATGTTAATCTATTTATAGCAACATTCCCCCGTCTCTTCACTCCTCCTCCTCCTCCTCCTCCCTCTTCGTTCAGTCGACAAATCCCTGACAAAATAAACAGACTTCCTACATTCAAGGCGATTACCCTAGACACAAGATACCTGTTGATGAGTCGCCGCTAATCCCAGCGGCAGCCGGCAGGTAAATAGGCCACTGATGCTAATCAGGTGCTTCCGTGTTTACCTGTGGACGAGGTTGCCAAATAGCCAGATGTTTTAAGAGTTCAGTTCTCTTTCTTTTATTTCTTAGGGTAAGTTTGAATGCTGTTTTTTAAGAAATAATTTCAGTGTAATTGTGAGATAGGGCTCTCTCTCTCTCTCTATTGTCTTGTAGTTCAGGGAAAAAGAAAAAAGAGAAAAAATATATCATTACTTAGTTGAATAACATACCAACATACAATTGCATATTGGCGGGACCCGATGAGGCTCTCTCTCTCTCTCTCTTTAATGATTTATTGTCTCGTAGTTCAGGGAGAAAGAGAAGTCCGAAAAAATGATCAGGACTTGCATATTGGAGGGACCCGGCGATGCTCTCTCTCTCTCTCTCTCTCTCTCTCTCTCTCTTTTGTTTCCGCTAGCCACATCAATTACTTCCCGCTGTTGTTTTTTGGGGTTTGGCATTTTCTCGTGTGGGTCCGTTTATGGAAAGAAATGGCAGAAGTGAGGGGAAAACCAATGCACTTTTTGTTACATAAATTGGGTGCCTTGTTTCGGTAATATTTCGTTTTATTCTTTCATTTCTGTTGTGCGTTTTGTTTGTGTGTTTATTTTGCTACTCCTTTGGCCCGTATTGTGTTTTAGATTTATTTCTTTTTTTTCTAACTATGGTTTTTTTTCTTGGGCACCGTGGGAAATTTTTCTTATTTTTAGCGAGGGTTAATTTTTTTATGATACTAATTATCATCATTATTCTTTATGGAATCCTCACATCGTTAACTTTGATAATGAAATAATAAGAATATAATAATAATAATAATAATAATAATAATGTAATAACTAATAATAATAATAATGAAAATAATAACAATCAATAATAATTAAGAATTGAAAAACGAAACCCAACAAATTCAATTTGTAACATTGTTTACTTCTAACGTATTTACATTTACTTAATGTAAATACTTTAGAAGTAAACAAGTTACAAATTGAATTTGTGGGTTTCTTTTATTTTTCAATTCTTCAGAAGAAACTGAAAGAAGTTTATTACTTTGGTAATCAATAATAATAATAATAATAACAATAATAGAATAATAATAAAATATAACTATTATCTTAATTAAGTTAATTATTAATTATTATTATTATTATTATTAATTCATTTATTTTAAATTATTAATTATTATTATTATTATTATTATTAGTTATTATTATTAATTTTATTCATTATTATTATTATTATTATGGAAAGATATTCGCTGTATTATCTGGCGTTTCATTGTACAATCCTTCTCTATATTTCTAATAAACTGCTTTTGCTCTATTAGAAAAATGGAGAACTCTTTATTTACAAAGCTGGATGCAGCAACACTTTCAAGAACAAAACTTATTTGAAAAGAAGGGTCTCCTTCCAAAATTAAAATTATTATTATTAATTATTATTTTATTATTATTATTGATTATTATTATTATTATTATTATTATTATTATTATTAATTAATTAATAATGATATTAGTATTATTTAACACTTTATATTTTATGATTCCCTCTGGTACAACAACGTGTATTCCTGAGAGCAATTTCAAATTATAACTTGAGTTTATTGTGTATAATTTCCTCAGCATTCTAACCATTTCAGCCAGAAAAGATATCGTATACATTAATCCCCCAGCGTAAGTGAACTAACATGATTTACTTACGACGACAACAAAATATATCTTAACAGATAGAAAATTATCTTTTTTTATGGATATGATTGATATTAATTGGCAAAACAACAGCAAAAGATATCTTAAAAGATAGAAAATTATATTTTTTATGAATATAATTGATATTAATTGACAGATATCGGACATATTGAACTCTTGGGTAAAAAAAAAAAAAAAAAAAAAAAAATCGAACGGACTTGGATATCTGGAAAGGAAAATTGTTTTTTTAAAACCAAACCCACGGACAGTGGGTGGGCAGCCCAATGCCCTGTGGTGGTGGCCCAGGCCCGAAGAAGGCAAGAAAGTGGAAAGAAACACAGAGACAGGGAGAAAATTCCAAAGCTTATCAGTAGAGGGGGAAGAAGTGGTCCCTAGATAGTGTAATCCTACAAGGACCATCAAACCTAAAGAAGCGAGAAAAGGAAGGAAATAAGGAAGAATGGAAGAAAAGTAGGTCTTACCCAAAATGAGTTAGAAATACAGAGATAGGGAAGGAATTCCAAAGTTTATCAGCCACAGGAAAAATATTAGTTCCTAGATAGTGCAATACTAAATGAACTGTCAATGACCGAATAGTAAATATTTTTATTTTAAAGATTTCAGTTTAGTAAAAGATAAGAAAAAGATCAGGAATAAAACTTCATGGGCTACAGAACCAAAAAGCCGAAGTGTTGAGGCTGAAATGCAAATGAAAAATGTTGTGCAATGCATACGAAGAGCCTCAGTTGCATAGGAATGCAGCCCATGGTACGGCCGCAGTTATGTGCATTGAGCAGCCTCTTCTCTCTCATGCTCTTTCTCACTCTCTCTCTCTCTCTCTCTATCATTATTCTCTTATCTTCTGCATCTTAATTAAAAGGTATCCAATACTAGTAAATCTCTCTCTCGTCATCCCTCCTCTCCAAACGTAATATACGATATTTTAATTTCTCATCGCTCTCTCTCTCTTCTCGTCTCTCGGTCCTCTCTTCTTCTCTCTCTCTCTCTGGCATTATTCTCTTATCATCTCTGTATCTTAAAGCAAGGTAATCCGATACTAGTAATCCTCTCTTTCCCCGCCCCCCTCCTCGCTCTCTATCTCTCTCTCTCTCTCTCTTCTCTCTCTCTCCTGTGACATTATTCTCTTATCATCTCTGTATCTTAAAGCAAGGTATCCGATACTAGTAATCTCTCTCTCTCTCTCTCTCTCTCTCACTCTCTCTCTCTCTCTCTCTCTAAAAGAAGGAAAAGGATGTAAGTTCGACAAAAAATGTAAATATATGCAGCCTGTAGCCATGAATCATAATCAAATAAATAATCAATCAAGTAATAAAATCCAAAATTAAAAAGAAACAAATAAAGAGAGGAATAAAGATATCAGGTAAAAGCAAGCCATCAACGAGATATGCAGAGATGTCAGCAAAAAATTTCAAGCATCAGCTCCAAAAATTCTACTCAAGAGATAATAAAACTGTATTTATTATGCAAGAGGATATTGCAGAGAAACGGAGAAAATGCAGATTCAGACACAAAATGATAATTATTGATGATGAAGGAATCATCAAATATTATGGAAAAGTTGGACTTTTTAATGTCAGAATTTCTGGAAATGAAAAAAAAAAACCATCATTACCAACACAGGAAAGAGACATGGGAAAATCCTTATTACTACCAATATTAAATGAAGGAGAAAACACGCAAACCCATCATAGTGATGAATGCGCAGGGTCTAGTTACGAGTAACTCAAAAAGAAAAATAGAATTTAGAAGAACTAACCCAAATGAAAGCAAATAGATATAGAATAATTTTAAGTGAAACCTGGTACCCAAAAGAGAAAAACTGGGAATGAATGATCATAAAAGTTCCAAAACTTATAGATCAGATAGAAAAAAGGAATCAAGGGGGACCGCAATAAGGGGAAAGACAAAAAAAACCAAGGAAAAAATATATTGAAATAATAAGTAACTAGAAGTAACTAATAGTTTTAAGAACTTAATAATTTGAAAAAATAAAAATTGGATAGTATATATGACCTCCTAAAATACTAAAAGAAATTTGACTTAAATAATTGAAAAATGGATGGAATATACTAGAAATTCAAAAGGACTGGGACTATCCTATGGGAGGACTTTCAACTTTCCTTTCGTAGACTGGAAAGAACGAATAGAGATTTGTGGTTGTACTTATACATATAAAAAAGAGAGTAATAGTAGATGCAGAAGATAAGAGGCCAATTTTGAAAGCTATTAGATATGCTACTAGAATACAACATTCAACAATAAATCACCTGCCAACAAGAAAGGAAAATACTTTAGACCTAGTATTTGTGAACGAGGTGAATTATGTTAAAGAAATAATAGTTATAATGCGAGTATTTTCAAACCATAATGTCATTGAATTAACAGTCCATTCCAAAGCAAGTGAAAAACAGAGATAAGCCAAGAAATGAAAAAGTGGGAAGGATATGGAAAATACAACTTCTACAGTAAAAAAATATAAACTGGTCAGAAATAAATGAAGAATTAAACAAAGATTGGGATAAACATTTCGTAAGTGATGACATAAGGGTAAATACGGAGATATTATATAAAATATTAGAGAAAATAGTAGATAAAATATATTCCGAAGAAGAAAAGTAAACATCAGTCATGCATACCAAGAGACGAAGGATCTTGTTCCAGAAAATCAGAAAGTGGAAAAAAGGTCTTGCAAAAGAAAAAAAAAAACGCATGGAAAGTTATAGAACTAAAAAGTAAGAGGAAAATACAGAACAACAGATTATACAATCAAAAGAAAAGGGTGAAAAACGGAATTGGAAGAAAAAAAACACCCTATTAATATCAAGCAAAACCCCAAACTATTATACTCATACGCGAAAAGATGAATAAAAGAGAATAGAAATAGGCCCTCTAAGAATTGAAGGGAGATTAACGAATGAAAAAAAAGGAATTTGCAACATATTGGCAGAATTCACCCCTAGAATAGATAATGAAGAAATAATGATATAGAAGTAAGGGACGAAAATAGTGAATATTTAGCTGACATAGATATTAATGAGCTGATATTGTGCAGGCAATTAATGGAAATTAAAAATGGAGCTGCTGCAAGGGCCTGATGGAATTCCTGCTATTTGTTAAAGAAAGTAGTTCATTCTATCGCAAAGCCACTTGCAAATATTATTAAGACAAAGTGTAGATACAGGCAAGATTTATGATGAGCACAAATTAGCATATATTACCCCTACTTTCAAAAGTGGATCAAGACTAGAGGCAAGTAATTATAGGCCTGTGAGTCTAAACATCACATATTATGAAAGTGTATGAAAGGGTAATGAAGAAAAATATTATTGAAACATTTAATAAAAAAAAAATAATTTGTTTAATATAGGACAACATGGTTTCGTACCCGGAGGAAAATACACAAACCCAATTGTTAGTCCACCGTGAGAACATATTCAAAAATATGAAAAAGCGGAAATGAAACAGATGTGGTTTATCTAGACTTTGCAAAAGCTTTTGACAAGGATACCACCATAATATTAGCGAAGAAAAATTAGAAAACACAATATCGTGGATAAAGTAGGAAGATGGTTAAAAGAATTTTTACACAACAGAAAACAGATAGTTATTGCAAACGATGAGAAATCGGATGAAACTAAGGTAATATCCGGTGTGCCACAAGGTACGTGTTAGCTGCAATACTGTTTGTTATTATGATTGAAGACATAGACAGTAATGTTAAGGCTTCGGTAGTGAGTAGTTTCGCTGATGACACAACAATAAGTAGAGAAATTACTTTGTGATGAAGATAGGAACGCTCTACAAAGAGACCTTAACAAAGAATATTGATTGGGCAGAGGTAAATAGGAAGGTATTTAACTCTGATAAATTTGAATCAATAAATTATGGAGACAGAGAATGAAAGCTATATGCATATAGGGGACCTAATAATGAGACAATCACAAATAAGGAAGCAGTTAAAGACCTTGGTGTGATGATGAATAGGAACATGTTATGCAATGATCAAATAGCAATTCTTTTGGCAAAATGGTAAAGCAAAAATGGTAATGTTGTTACGGCACTTCAAAACTAGGAAAAGCTGAACACATGATTATGATTTATAAAACATATGTTCGTAGTCCACTTGAATATTGCAATATGATATGGTACCCACACTATCAAAAGGATATTGCACAAATAGAGAGTGTACAAAGGTCCTTTACAGCTAGAATAGAAGAATTAAGGACCTTGACTACTGGGAAAGACTACAATCCTTAAAATTATATAGTCCTAGAAAGAGAAGAGAACGCTACATGATAATTCAGGCATGGAAACAGACAGAAGGAATAGCAGAAAACATCATGGAACTAAAATATCAGAAAGAGCAAGCAGAGGTAGATAATAGTGCCCAAAAAACTATACCAGGAAAAAATACGGAAAGCACACAGGACATTAATCCACTACGCACCAGCATCGTAATGCAGCGTCTATTCAATGCGTTGCCATCTCATCTGAGGAATATATCAGGAGTGAGGCGTAGATGTGTTTAAGAATAAGCTCCGCCAAATATCTAAACTGCATCCAGACCATCCAAGATTGGAAGATGCAAATATACCGGAAGATGTACTAGCAACTCTCTGGTAGACATTAGAGGCGCCTCACACTGAGGGACCTGGGGCAACCCGAACGAACTGTAAGGTCTGTAAGGTAAGGTCTCTCTCATATAAATCTATAACCATCTTTAAAGCAGAATATCCTACAGTATTCTCTCTCTCTCTCTCTCCTCTCTCTCTCTCTCTCTCTCTCTCTCTCTCATATAAATCTACAAACATCTTTAAAGCAGAATATCCTATATATTCTATCTCTCTCTCTCTCTCTCTCTCTCTCTCTCTCTGTGACATTATTCTCTTATCATCTCTGTATCTTAAAGCAAGGTATCCGATACTAGTAATCTCTCTCTCTCTCTCTCTCTCTCTCTCTCTCTCTCTCTCTGTGTGACATTATTCTCTTATCATCTCTGTATCTTAAAGCAAGGTATCCGATACTAGTAATCTCTCTCACTCTCTCTCTCTCTCTCTCTCTCTCTCTCTCTCTCTCTCTCTCTCTCTCTCTCTCATATAAATCTATAACCATCTTTAAAGCAGAATATCTACAGTATCTCTCTCTCTCTCTCTCTCTCTCTCTCTCTCTCTCTCTCTCTCGCTCTCTCTCTCTAATATAAATCTACACACAAAAGCACAAATATCCTATAGTAATTCTCTCTCTCTCTCTCTCTCTCTCTCTCTCTCTCTTCTCTCTCTCTCTCTCTAATAATAAATCTATAACCATCTTTAAAGCAGAATATCCTAAAGTATCCTCTCTCTCTCTCTCTCTCTCAGGGTTTAGTTACGAGTAACTCAAAAAGAAAAATAGAGTACTTAGAAGAACTAACCCAAATTGAAAAGAAAATAGATATAATGAATATAAGTGAAACCTGGTATTCCCAAGAGACTGGGAATGATGATCAAATAAAAGGGTTCCAAACTTATAGATCAGATAGAAAAAATAGGAATCAAGGGGGAACCGCAATATATGGGAAAGACAAAAAAAACAAGGAAAATATATGAGAAATATAGTAACTCAGAATGTGAACTAATAGCGGTAGAATTTTGAATCTGAAAAATTAATGAACATAGTATATATAGACCTCCTAATACTAAAGAGTTTGACTTAATAATTGAAAAATTGGATGACTATATGTAGAAATCAAAAGGACTGGACTATTCTCCTATCTGGAGACTTCAACTTTCCTTTCGTAGAATGGAAAGAACGAATAGGAGATTGTGGTTGTACTTATACATATAAAAAAGAGAGTAATAGTAGTGCAGAAGATAAGAGGCAATTCGAAAAGCTATTAGATATGCTACTAGAATACAACATTCAACAAAAATAAATCACCTGCCAACAAGAAAGGAAAATACTTTAGACCCAGTATTTGTGAACGAGATGAATTATTTTAAAGAAATAATAGTTTATAATGCGAGTATTTCAGACCATAATGTCATAGAATTAACAGTTCTTCCAAAGCAAGTGAAAACAGAGATAAGCAAGAAATGAAAAAGTGGGAAGGATATGGAAAATACAACTTCTACAGTAAAAATATAAAATGGTCAGAAATAAATGAAGAATTAAACAAAGATTGGGATAACATTTTCGTAAGTGATGACATAAGGGTAAATACGGAGATATATATATTATTGAGAGAAAATAGTAGATATAAATATATTCCGAAGAAGAAAAAGTAAACATCATTCATGCATACCAAGAGACAGAAGATCTTGTTCCAGAAAATCAGAAAGTGGAAAAAAGGTTTGCAAAAGAAAAAAATGCCTGGGAAGTTATAGAACTAAAAAGTAAGATAGAAAATGCAGAACAAAAGATTATACAATCAAAAGAAAATGAAAAAACGGGACTTGGAAGAAAAAACCTTATTAAATATAAGCAGCAAACCCCAAACTATTATACTCATATGCGAAGAAGATGAATAAAAGAAGAATAGAAATAGGCCCTCTAAGAATTGAAGGGAGATTAACGAATGAAAAAAAGGAAATTTGCAACACACTGGCAGAACGATATAAGAGAGAATTCACCCCTAGAATAGATAATGAAGATATGATATAGAAGTAAGGGACGAAAATAGTGAATATTTAGCTGACATAGAAATTAATGAAGCTGATATTGTGCAGGCAATTAATGAAATTAAAATGGAGCTGCTGCAGGGCCTGATGGAGTCCCTGCTATTTTGTTAAAGAAAGTAGTTCATTATTAAGACAAAGTGTAGATACAAGCAAGATTTATGATGAAGCACAAATTAGCATATATCACCCTACTTTCAAAAGTGGATCAAGACTAGAGGCAAGTAATTATAGGCCTGTGAGTCTAACATCACATATTATGAAAGTGTATGAAAGGGTAATGAAGAAAAAATATTATGAAACATTTAATAAAAATAATTTGTTTAATATAGGACAACATGGTTTCGTACCCGGAAAAAGTACACAAACCCATCTGTTAGTCCACCGTGAGAACATATTCAAAAATATGAAAAGCGGAAATGAAACAGATGTGGTTTATCTAGACTTTGCAAAAGCTTTTGACAAAGTAGACCATAATATATTAGCGAAAAAAATTAAAAAACAAAATATCGTAGATAAAGTAGGAAGATGGTTAAAAGAATTTTTACACAACAGAAAACAGATAGTTATTGCAAACGATGAGAAATCGGATGAAACCAAGGTAATATCCGGTGTGCCACAAGGTACGGTGTTAGCTGCAATACTGTTTGTTATTATGATTGAAGACATAGACAGTAATGTTAAGGATTCGGTAGTGAGTAGTTTCGCTGATGACACAAGAATAAGTAGAGAAATTACTTGTGATGAAGATAGGAACGCGCTACAAAGAGACCTTAACAAAGTATATGATTGGGCAGAGGTAAATAGGATGGTATTTAACTCTGATAAATTTGAATCAATAAATTATGGAGACAGAGAAGGAAAGCTATATTCATATAGGGGACCCTATAATGAGACAATCACAAATAAGGAAGCAGTTAAAGACCTTGGTGTGATGATGAATAGGAACATGTTATGCAATGATCAAATAGCAATTCTTTTGGCAAAATGTAAAGCAAAAATGTGAATGTTGTTACGGCACTTCAAAACAAGAAAAGCTGAACACATGATTATGCTTTATAAAACATATGTTCGTAGTCCACTTGAATATTGCAATATGATATGGTACCCACACTATCAAAAGGATATTGCACAAATAGAGAGTACAAAGGTCCTTTACAGCTAGAATAGAAGAAGTTAAGGATCTTGACTACTGGGAAAGACTACAAAATCCTTAAAATTATATAGTCTAGAAAAGGAGAAGAGAAACGCTACATGATAATTCAGGCATGGAAACAGATAGAAGGAAAAACAGAAAATATCATGAACTAAAAATATCAGAAAGAGCAAGCAGAGGTAGATTAATAGTACCCAAAAACTTTTATAACAGGAAAAAAATACGGAAAAGCACACAGGATTATTCAAACTACGCACCAGCATCGATAATGCAAAAGCGTCTATTCAATGCGTTGCCAGCTCATCTGAGGAATATATCAGGAGTGAGCGTAGATGTGTTTAAGAATAAGCTCGACAAATATCTAAACTGCATCCCAGACCATCCAAGATTGGAAGATGCAAAATATACCGGAAGATGTACTAGCAACTCTCTGGTAGACATTAGAGGTGCCTCACACTGAGGGACCTGGGGCAACCCGAACGAACTGTAAGGTCTGTAAGGTAAGGTCTCTCTCTCTCTATCTCTCTCTCTCTCGTCTCTCTCTCTCTAATATAAATCTAGAACCATCTTTGAAGCAGAATATCCTAAAGTGTCCTCTGTCTCTCTCTCTCTCTCTCTCTCTCTCTCTCTCTCTCTCTCTCTCTCTCTCTCTTCAGTCGATTGTGCAACAATGCTTCGGTGTGTATATATGTGCTCACACTCGCCCACGAACGTAAGTATACGACGATTCATTCATAAAAAAAAATCTATATAAACAAAATTAGTGAAAAAATACGTCTATTGTTTACGTTTAAGGCAAGGAAATGAACAACTCCATTGAAGGGAATTATTCTGGAATAGCCCAGATGACCTTAATCTCCGTTATATCGGATATTGAAGGTTATCAATGACATTTTGAGCCAAGAAAAATTAAGCAATATTGGCTGCCTTCCACGGAAAGCCTATTAAAATACAGTTATGTGTGATCAGGAAAGAGACCACACACACACACACGCGCGCGCCCAAATATATATGTATATATATACATACATATATATATATATATATATATATATATATATATATATAGATATATATATATATTTATATAAATATATATATATATATATATATATATAGATAGATATATAAGATATATATATATATATATATATCATATATGAAGGAAAACGACGTGCACAACGAAGTGGTTGCTATAGGACTTTAGAGTTATAATGCTCCTATACTCGCCTGCTAGCAAAGGACCACTGTATATATAAAACAGAGAGAGAGAGAGAGAGAGAGAGAGAGAGAGAGAGAGAGAGAGAAATCACCTGCTGCAGGCAAGACCTTACATAATTCGGAGACAACATCGGCCGTGGGAGCAAAACCCTTTTTGTTACAAAATACAATAGCGATTCAGGAGAGTATAAAGTCGATCTTAATACCCTCATTATTGGTTATTATTATTATTATTATTATTATTATTATTATATTATTATTATTATTATTATTATTACTCAGAAGATGAACCCTAATGACTTGAAATTCAAGCTTCCAAAGAATATGGTGTTCATCTGAAAGAAGTAAGAGGAAGTAAAGTGAAATACGGAAAGAAGATATACCACTTATAAAAGAATGAAAAAATAAGTTAATAGACAGATAAAAAAATGTATTAAAATGCAGGAAGAACAGTAATACGGTAGAATTAAGTTAAGCGGGCACACCACGTCCTGCAAAGCTTCCTACAGCTTATTATTATTAAAAAAAGCTCACTAAAAAATAATGTTTATGATTATGAGATAGCACAGAACCACGTCGTAAAATGTTTATTTCTAAATGCTTTTTGGTAAACTAAATGTTTATTGGGTTCACGCTTTTGGAATTGTCGAAAATTGAATTCATTAAAATAAATTTCGAAAGAAATGTGTTTAATTCCATTATGTGTTGAATTATAAAAGAAATGTATTTAATTCCATTATGCTTTGGATTATAAAAGTATCTTTCCAAATAAATTTATTTCATTCCATCTCGTGTTGGATTATAAAAATATACTACAAAATAAATATATTTAATTCCATTTTACTCCCCGGGTAAGCGAAAAGAAAGGAATAATATTGTAAAACTGTTCTCTCTCTCCCTCTCTCTCTATGTCTCTCTCGCTCTCTCCCTCTCTCTCTCTCTCTCTCTCTCTCTCTCTAGTCTCTCGCTCTCTCTCTCTCTCTCTCTCTCTCTCTCTATGTCTCTCTCGCTCTCTCTCTCCCTCTCTGTCTCTCTCGCTCTCTCTCTCTCTCTCTCTCTTCGTTATCGGAAAAAAATAATATTGTGATCATCATGTATGGCGTTAAAAACTAGTGAAATTTCTAAATTCCTTTCCGAATTCTCTCTCTCTCTCTCTCTCTCTCTCTCTCTCTCTCTCCTCTCATATATTTTCTATTATTGTTATTGATAAAAAAATAATAATATTGTAATAGTGTTGAATTCCGTTCAGGAAACGACAATATAAAACCTCAGACATCTAAAAATCTCTCTCTCTCTCTCTCTCTCTCTCTCTCTCTCTCTCTCTCTCTCTCTCTCTCTCTCTCGTTGTTACCGACATAAAAAAATAATATTATGATATCGTCGAATAACGTTCAGAAGCAACAATATAAATTCGTCGAAATTCCTCTGTCTCTCTCTCTCTCTCTCTCTCTCTCTCTCTCTCTCTCTCTCTCTCTCTCTCTCTCTCTCAGAGTCTTTTAGCAACATTCTGAATGGGTCGTTGTCTATATCGTTGTTGATTTCTCTCTCAACAATATAAATTCGTCGAAATTTCTCTCTCTCTCTCTCTCCTCTCTCACACGTACACACACACATTTTGCTATTGTTGTTATCGGCATAAAAAATAATATTGTGATATTGTTGAATAACTTTCAGAAAGCAACAATACAAATTCCTCTCTCTCTCTCTCTCTCTCCTCTCTCTCTCTCTCTCTCTCATTCCGGCATTTTTCTTAAAAACGGTTTCCAACTTTATAACGAAGAGGGCTCCCAAGATTTATTTAGGGCACTCGTTATTCAAGGGTTTTCCATAATTCAGCCATTCCCTGAAGTGGTCTCACTTGTATGGCCGGTTTTTTCAAAGTTTCTTCCTTTTATTCCCGTATTCTCCTTCGTCTTTCTCCTTATTCCCATTCGCTCTACATTCCCCCTTTCCTTTACTTCGAGGCTCTGTGTCCTTCTTTAATTCTGGAGCTTTAAATATCAAATTTTCTGTTTAATATTTCCTATTCTTTTTTTTTCCTTATTTCCTCTAAACAATCCTTTATTTCCCTTTTGACGTTGCTATCATTTTTCTCTTCCTCGTTTTCACATGTTCTTACTGTCATTTCTCTTTCTTCTTCCTCGTTTTCCCATATTCTTTCCTGCCTATGCATTTCTTACCCTAATCTCTTTCTCTTTTTCCTCGACTTTTATCGTCCACTTCCCTTTTATTTTCTTAATGTTATCAACTCTGTTATGAATTTCAAGAATTATATCTTTTCTATCCACTTAACTTTGAAATTCTTAATTTTCTTTATGGATTTATTTGATATTTCTAATCTTTGATTATTATCAAATATATTTTCGTTTTTACTAGTAAACCGGTAAACCCCCCCCCCCCCCCCACACACACACACACACACCACCACCATCACCTAACCCTCCTATTCCTTTCCTTACCACCATCAGCCACCATCAGCCAAACGGTATTTCCTTTTGGAGTCTTTTGCTACACAAACCCTCCAATAATTCTCGCTTTTAAAAAAACGGGAGAGAGAGAGAGAGAGAGAGAGAGAGAGAGAGAGAGAGAGAGAGAGAGAGAGAATTATTATCTCTTTATAGTCTCCGTTAGACACTCGCTATCATTATTCATTTTCAAAAGCTGCTAAAAACATAACATAATTTGGTAGGTATTCGTCACTCTAAAGTTTAGGTAATTTTAACCCTTCCCCCTGCCCCAACCCACCTCTCCTTCCCCCCACCACAAAAATACTCTAACAAATACACAACACAACGGACACAAAAACTCAAAATGAGAATATGAACAAATAAAAATAGAAATAAAAAAACAAACAAGCGAATCTGAAGGACATCTCAAGATCCTTCAAACTTTGGGAAGATGGTCGACTTCGTTCGCGCATGCGCAGTGTCGGCTGGTAAAGGGTCTGGGAAATGAGATAGAATTTTTTCCATTCTCTCTCTCTCTCTCTCTCTCTCTCTCTCTCTCTCTCTCTCTCTGGTCATTTGCTTGTCTTTTAAATATTGTCCTAGACACATAAATAAATGTGTCTTGAAAATCGAGAAATAATTTCATTAAATTGCAGATTCAGGAATAAATAAAAAAAAGTGAGACTAATTAATATCTTAATTAAGTGTATTGTGTCAGCTAAAACACCAGGGTTCATCCCACGGTCAACGGCCTTGCCAGGAAAATACACCCCCCCCCCCCCCCACCCCCCCCCCCCCTCACCCGCCATCCCTTGAAATTCGAAACAAATCATAGCTTTAGTCTGATGAGGCGGAGTAGGTAATGGCAAGTTCTTCAGTTTTTTTTTTTTTTTTTTTTTTTGTTAAGATTGGAATAAAGTTCGGTGATGCGTTTGAGTTGGCTTTACAATATTCTAATGAAAATACGGTGTAGCCTAATTCGTGAAGTTATACATACGTAAATGCATGCATACGTACATGCATATATACATGCATACTTAGTATTCATACGAAAAACAGTCTCCTAATTCTTGAAGTTATACATACATACATACATACATACGTACGGAATATTAAGACTAAAATATGGTTTAGCCTAATTCTTGAAGTTAATCATACATACTTGCCTATAAATGCATACATACTTACTAAAAATATTCGTAGTACACAATAGTGAATTTGATTACCCTTCTATACAGAACTTGGCCACTGCACAAGAAAGTCAACGGAAATAATGAAGACGATGACGTCACTTGCAAGCTTTATTTATTAATACCACATGTATGTATGTATGCATGTATTTGTGTATGTATGTAATATGTATGTGTGGATGGATGGGGACAGTCCTTTCTTGGAAGCTTGTAACTTTTGTGAATAAAATCTCCTTTAGAAACAGTGCTGATAGTCTATTCATTTATGTATGTATGTATGTATGTATGAAAATTAACATGAAAGAAGTTAAATCTCCTCTGCTCTTATAGAGAGATGTTTTCTATGAAAAACTTATATGCGAAGCTTCCAGAAGTATATAATATATATATATATATATATATATATATATATATATATATATATATATATATATATATATATATATACCAGTTGTCAGGATCGCTCTTAAACAAGAATGATAACACAAGAAAAACTCGGCATGAGAGAGAGAGAGAGAGAGAGAGAGAGAGAGAGAGAGAGAGAGAGAGAGAGAGAGAGAGAGAGAGAGAGTTACTATTCTCTTTGTAGTCTCCGATGGAGATGCGTTGTCATTATTCCTCTTCAAAAGCTGCCAGAAAATAAAATAACTTGGCGCTCATCATCCTACAGTTTAGGCTATTTTTTTTATCTGTTCCTTTACGGGATTTTAATTTAGCGACGTTACGCAAATCCATCTTCGAAGCGAACGCGACCGAGCGGAAATCCCCCAAAAAGATAAAATTCATCGCAGATCATTTTTCCCAGAACATTCTGCTTTATATATAGAACTCATGTCGACGCGAATGAGTTTTTTGAAAATGATAATTTTTTTCCTCGGTGAAATTAACCAGAACGTGTTCGAAAATAACAGACGTCGGGAAATTCAAAGGAAAATACTTTCGCGGAATAATTTTCAAATCTCTGTCCTCGATCAAATGATTTCAGGGAAAGGTGTCTCTTCGTTGTGATTCTAGACCACAATGGTTATCAACGGAATGGAACGTGATAGAATCAACGGACATCATCACCTGAAGGAATCAAGTAAACCGAGAAGATAGAATCACCTGAATAGTGAACATGGCCATCATGGTGAAGGGTTATTGAACTATATAACCCAGGGGTTCTCAAAGTGGTCGATATCGACCCCCAGGGGTCAATAGGATTATCCAAGGGGGGTCTATGAAAACATTTTCTTACTAGGTGTTACTGTTTTTTTTATCATACTGAATGTCAAGTACTAAACTAATCCTACTCTAATTGATTCTGACGTTGTTTTTTTTAAAATATTAAAAGTTAGTCTAGGGGTTCGATAGAAAATTTGAAACTTCATAAGGGGGTCGAGGACTTGAAACGTTTGAGAACCCCTGATCTAACCTATCTATCTGTCAATCAATCTATAGATATTATCTATTCTTTTACCTTAAAACGAGTTTCTCATCAATCAAGGAGAAACCCTAGTTTCTTGTAAAAGAAGGACTCAGTGTATTTATGAATGTATGTTAATCTATCTATCTCACTGGCTAATCTTTATGCATTGTTAGGACAAAATACTTCATTTTAAACCTCTTTTAAACAACCGCCAATTTACTGCGGAATCTTTTGAAGCTAGCTAGCCTTTTCGAATAATAATAGCCAACAACAACAACAACAACAACAATAATAATAATAATGATAATAATAATAATAATAATAATAATAATAATAATAATAATAATAATAAGAAGAAGAAGAAGAAGAAGAAGAAGAAGAAGATGATACTGATAACGACGACGGAAAAAAGTCAATACCGATATAATAATAATAATAATAATAATAATAATAATAATAATAATAATAATAATAATAATAATAAATAATAATAATAATAAAAATAATTAATAATGACAAAAAGAAGAAGATGCTGATAACGACGACGGAAAAAATCCAATACCGATATAATAATAATAATAATAATAATAATAATAAGAAGAAGAAAAGGAGGAGAAGAAGAAGAAACAGAAGAAGATACTGATAACGACGTCAGAAAAGAAATCCAATACCGATTTAATGTGGAGCATTTGATGAAAACTGGCGCAGTCATCCAAAATCCAGCGCCTCTCTACCCGAGGGACTCGTGAAAAGGTTCCTACGACTATAGTAGGTGACTTCCGCATATGTCCCTATCAGTCACTTCTCCCTCCCCCTCCCGCTCCCTCCCCCTATCACCCACCCGCACACAACTCCGATATACAACCTCCCATCTCCATTGATAGGGCATTTTACGACAGCGGGCTCTCCTAAAGAAAGGGTAAAGGGGAAAAGTTTCAACACCGTGTAGTTATTATTAATTATTTATTATTATTATTATTAAATGAATAACTTTGTCAAGACAGGTGGATATCGTATGTATATGTGTATGTAATAATGTATATATTATATATATATATATATAGAATAGATATAGATATATATATATATATATATATATATATATATATATATATACATATATATATATATATATAAATATACACACACATACATATACATATGATATCCATCAATCTTTACAATGCTAGCACTAAATAATAAAATAATAATAATAATAATAATAATAATAATGTATAATAACATATGCACACATTTATAAAGATATGAACGCACATTATATATATGTATATATATGGAGTATATATATATATATATATATATATATATATATATATATATATATATATATATGTGTGTGTGTGTGTGTGTGTGTGTGTGTGTGTTTGTGTGTGTGTATGTGTTGTTGTGTGCAGGGAGGGTAAAAGGAGTCCAAAGTAACTTTTTTTTTCCACAAAGAACGAAATAAGAAAGAAATCACGACACTTCCTGATTTTTCTACGGCCACCCCTTTGTATTTATTTGTCGTAGAAAGAAATCCGACCATCTACCAAATTTCTTTTTATTTATTTTTTTTTTTATCCTCACCAAAGAACTATATTTTTCCTGGGAAAGATATACGGTAGCTTGTACGCAATAATTTTGACTCCTCTGTTACATTTATTTCTCTACTGAAACATGGTCCATGTTCCAAAAATTTGGTTTGGAATTATTGCCCGGGTGGGGGGTTGGGGGGGGGGGGGTGGGGGGGGGGGGGGGGGGGGGGGGGGGGGGGGGGTGGGGGGGGGCTCTGGGTTGGGTGGGCCGGGGTTGTATAAGTTTCGACCACAATTCATGTAATGAATAATGTCTGATTTCTTAGTTTTTTTCCACCCCGGTTGAGAAGTGTTATTTTCTTCCGGGTTACATTGCGACAAGTTTTTTTTTTTTTTTTTTTTTTTTTAAATTTTGACCTTTGTCACGGCTTTTTCGTTCATTCCCTTATACACACACACACAAAACGAATACACAGACAGTTTTACATAAACGCAATCACTTCATATTTCTTGCGTTTGGATCTATGTCTTTGAAGTGACTGGTGTATCAAAAAAATCCCCATAGGTACAAAAATGTGTGACTGCATGTAGGTCCTAACCGGTTTCGACTTCATTTCTAGGTCATTAACATTGTCGAAACCGGTCACGGCCTGCCTGCATCCAGTTTTTGATTTTTTCACCCTGTGCGTTGGTACAATAAATACATACATATCACCACATACATACAATTATTTATTTATAATCATACATATATATATAATATACTTATATAACATATATTATATATAATTATATTATATATTATATATATATGAAGTGAATGAATAAAAAAATATCATCACAAATATCAGGATTTTAAATCAAAGAAAAAAATCTCTTGTCGCAACGTAACTCGGAAGAAAATAACACATTCTCAAAAAATAAATAAAAGAAATTACTAAAAAATATAATAAAATATACAACAAACAAATGTGGCCGAAACTTATAAATATATATATATATATATATATATATATATATATATATATATATATATATATATATATATATATATATATATATATATATATATATATATATATATATATATAATATATATATATATATCATATATGAATAACTTGATCACGAAGTATATAAAACGTGATGCTATGTATAAATAAAGGTTTTTTTGCCACGAAGGAAAAAAATGAAAAAGCGAGGATAGCCGAGTACTTTCGGTCCTATTCGGACCCTTTACTGTTTGCCTCAGTAAAGGGTCCGAATAGGACCGAAAGTACTCGGCTATCTCGCTTATTCATTTTTTTCCTTCGTGGCAAAAAACCTTTATTTATATACATACATATATATATATATATATATGTATATATATATATATATATATATATATATATATATATATCTATATATATATATATCTATACATATATATATATATATATATATATATATATATATATATATATATATATATAAACAAAACAGGCAATAATAATTCCAAAAATTTTTTTTGGAACATAGAATATGTTTCCGGAGAGAAATAAATGTCGCAGAAGAGTCAAACCTCTTTGTAATAGCTACTATATATTTTTCCCCTGAAAAAAACAGTTGTTTGGTGAGAATTAAAAAAAATAAAACTTGGTAAATGGTCGTATTTCTTTCTGGGGCAAATAAATATAGAGGAGTAGTCGTATAAAAATAAGGAATCATTGTATCTTTATTTTATTTTTTATTTTATTTTTGTTGCTGAAAAATTGCTTTGAACTTCTTTTATGCTCCTTGCAACCGCACACACACATTTATATATACTATGTATATATATATATATATATATAATATATATATATATATATATATATATATATATATATATATATGTTTAAAAAGGCAAACGATATGCACGTGCCTTCATTATAGTAGCGAATACCACAAGGAAACCGATAGGCAGAAAAGTTAATACCAAGCGCATTCGCCTTTATTTAGGTATTGTCCAGCCACAAAATGTCAATGCCTGAATTAAGAAAGAAAGCGCTTGGTACTCACACTCTGCTATTATTTTCCTGTGGTATCTGCATATAAATGATATATATATATAATATATATATATATATATATATATATATATATATATATATATATATATATTATATATATAAAATTATATGCATTATATACATAACATATATATAATAATATATATATATATATATATATATAATATATATATATAGATTTTTCTATATACTATATTATATTATATTAATATATACATAAATATAATTATATGCATATATATATAAATATATCTTATATATATATATATATTATATATAATATATATATATATATATATATATAATATATATATATATATATATATATATATATATATGCAGATACCACAGGAAAATAATAGGCAGAGTGTCAGTACCAAGCGCTCTCTTTCTTAATTCAGGCATTGACATTTTTGTGGCTGGACAATACCTAAATAAAGGCGAATGCGCTTTGGTATTTAAACTTTTCTGCCTATCGGTTTCCTTCGTAGGTTATTCGGCTACTATAATGAAGGCACGTGCATATCGTTTGCGTTTTTAAACATATATATATATATTATATATTATATATATATATATATATATATATAATAGATATATATATATATGGGGGGATCTTTCCCCAGTATTCATAAGGTAAGCGTGGACACGAAACGGAAGGCAGACCCCATTTATTTTCTAACTGGCCACCCATCTCTACATTGGCGTTCCTAGGCATAGAAAAGAAAGAAGACTTTTATATCCCCTCTTAACCGTCTGCCACCACTGTAACATGGGGGGATTTTCCCCCAGTTATTCATAAGGTAAGCGTGGACGAAACGGAAGGCAGACTCACTCACCCCATTACTCATAACCTTTCTCTCTCTCTTTCTCTCTCGGCAATCTCTCTCTCTCTCTCTCTCCATTCTAACAGGTGATGAAAATGAGAGAGTTGTATCATAACATTAACGTTTATTAACAAGAATAAATAAATCAATCAACCAAGTAATCCAGTCTTACAGACTAACTCAAAAACAGTACAATGTCTAGTCACCAAAAAGGGTCTACACGCCTCTGGGAATTCTTTGTCCCCCGGTATTCCAGATCCGTCCAGACAACCGGACACTTAAACACTTAATAAAAAACTCCCCCGGCGAATGCCACGGCATCTTGCCTGTGACTTGAAGCCCTCTATCAAAATCCCTCCCATAGGCTTGGGTATGAACCTATTAAAGGGAAGAGGCACACACGCACATACGAACACACAGTTCGCTAGCGCCTCGCGGTTCTAGCTGCATCCAGTTTTTCCAAAACCCAAAGGCACTTTGAGAAGAGTTCATAAAAACTGTTGTACATTGACTCGTCGAACTAAGCACTTTTATCTCACGCCACCCCTAGAAACTCATTGATCAGCTACTCTCAGGTCGTCACCTCTACACTGTTTTCCACATTCCACAGGTCACAGAGAACGCATGGATAATATATTATTAATCAAAAACCCTGGGCCTTACAGATATATATATATTAATATATATAAAATATATAGACTCACATGAGGAACGAACTA
>NC_087211.1:89138722-89148722 GCF_015104395.2 Macrobrachium nipponense | reverse complement strand
TTTCAGATACCAGTGGGAGCCATCTCTCCATTTTCAGATATCAGTGGGAGCCATCTCTTCGTTTTCAGATATCAGTGGGAGCCAACTCTCCATTTTCAGATAACAGTGGGAGCCAACTCTCCATTTTCAGATATCAGTGGGAGCCAACTCTCCATTTTCAGATATCAGTGGGAGCCAACTCTCCATTTCCAGATATCAGTGGGAGCCAACTCTCCATTTTCAGATATCAGTGGGAGCTAACTCTCCATTTTCAGATATCAGTTGGAGCCAACTCTCCATTATCAGATATCAGTGGGAGCCAACTCTCCATTTTCAGATATCAGTGGGAGCCAACTCTCCATTTACAGATATCAGTGGGAGCCATCTCTCCATTTTCAGATATCAGTGGGAGCCAACTCTCCATTTTCAGATATCAGTGGGAGCCACCTCCCATTTACAGATATCAGTGGGAGCCATCTCCAATTACAGATATCAGTGGGAGCCAACTCTCCATTTTCAGATATCAGTGGGAGCCATCTCCAATTACAGATATCAGTGGGAGCCATCTCCATTTACAGATATCAGTGGGAGCCATCTCCCATTTACAGATATCAGTGGGAGCCATCTCCCCATTTACAGATATCAGTGGGAACCATCTTTCTATTTACAGATATCAGTGGGAGCCATCTCCCATTTACAGATATCAGTGGGAGCCATCTCCCATTTACAGATATCAGTGGGAGCCACCTCCCATTTACAGATATCAGTGAGGGCCATCTCCTATTTACAGATATCAGTGGGAGCCATCTCCCATTTACAGATATCAGTGGGAGCCATCTCCCATTTACAGATATCAGTGGGAGCCATCTCCTATTTACAGATATCAGTGGGAGCCATCTCCCCATTTACATATATCTGTGGAACCATCTCCCATTTACAGATATCAGTGGGAGCCATCTCCCATTTACAGATATCAGTGGGAGCCATCTCCCATTTACAGATATCAGTGGGAGCCATCTCCTATTTACAGATATCAGTGGGAGCCATCTCCCATTTACAGATATCAGTGGGAGCCATCTCCCATTTACAGATATCAGTGGGAGCCATCTCCTATTTACAGATATCATTGTGAGCCATCTCCCCATTTACATATATCAGTGGGAACCATCTCCCATTTACAGATATCAGTGGGAGCCATCTCCCATTTACAGATATCAGTGGGAGCCATCTCCTATTTACAGATATCGGTGGGAGCCATCTCCCATTTACAGATATCAGTGGGAGCCATCTCCAATTTACAGATATCATTGTGAGCCATCTCCCCATTTACATATATCAGTGGGAGCCATCTCCCATTTATAGATATCAGTGGGAGCCATCTCCCATTTACAGATATCAGTGGGAGCCATCTCCCCATTTACAGATATCAGTGGGAGCCATCTCCCATTTACAGATATCAGTGGGAGCCATCTCCCATTTACAGATATCAGTGGGAGCCATCTCCCATAGGGAATCAGTTGGGGCCATTCTCCCTATTTACAGATATCAGTGGGAGCCCCATCTCACATTTACAGATATCAGTGGGCAGCCATCCTCCTATTTACAGATATCAGTGGGGAGCCATCTCCATTTACAGATATCAGTGGGAGCCATCTCCATTTACAGATATCAGTTGGGAGCCATCTCTCATTTACACGATATGCAGTGGGAGCCATCTCCCATTTACAGATATCCAGTGGGAGCCATCTCATTTACATTTACCGATATCAGTGGGAGCCATCTCACCTATTTACAGATATCAGTGGGGAGCCATCTCTCCCATTTACAGATATCAGTGGGAGACATCTCTCCCATTTACAGATATCAGTGGGAGCCACTCCACATTGTTTACAGATATCAGTGGGAGCCCATCTCCCATTTACAGGGGAGTTTCATCAGTGGGAGCCATCTCACATTTACAGATATCAGTGGGAGCCATCTCCTATTTACAGATATCAGTGGGAGCCATCTCCCATTTACATATATCAGTGGGAGCCATCTCCTATTTACAGATATCAGTGGGAGCCATCATCTCCATTTACAGATATCAGTGGGAGTCATCTCTCCATTTACAGATATCAGTGGGAGCCAACTCTCCATTTACAGATATCAAGGAGCCATTTCCCCATTTACACTTATCAATGAAACCCCATTTCTCTATCTAGATATATCAACACGAGCCATTTCCCAATCTACAGACTTTAACGCAAACCATTTCTCCATCTAAAGATATGAATACGAGCTCTTCCCCTCCCCCCTACCCCCCTCCCCACCCCCCCAAGCAAGTACTGACTGCGCCATCTCCCATCTACAGGTATTGGCGTGAGATGTTTCCCCATCCATAGCCACCAATGAGTGGAGTGCCATTTCCCCACCTGTAGCTACCAATGGGAGCCATTTCCCCATCTACACTTATGAACTTAAGTAGTTTCCTCATCTGTAGAAATTAACGGAAGCCATCTCCCCATCTACAGATGTTAGCTATTTCCTTATCTACAGCTACCAAGTCTCTTACGTCTTTCTTTGTAAATGAAGAGGGTGCCTTTATGCACCTAAAAATTGGGTAAATGTGTTTATTTCCTTTAAAACTAATCAAATCAAAATGGCGCATTTATTTCTCAAGCTTCGGGTGTCAATCACCATAAGCACTGGGAAGAACAAAAGACAATAAGCAGCAAGGCTGAAACTTCAGGGGGTAGACCAGTCGTCCCCGAGTGCCCCTGTTGCGCCGGAATGTTATATATGACATTACGTCGCATGCCATCACTTTTTATGACATTACTTGATATGACATTACATTCGCCTGAAAGAATCCAGCCGGGAAACAGGTACGGGACACAAACTGGTATCATTAGGATGAGGTCGCCAATACGTATTTTTCTCGTATTTTGTTTTTACCTGGAGAATTCCAATAACGGATAAATGACAATTGTTATTCGATGTAATCACCACTCACATTCCTCTCTCAACTGATGCGTCGTTTGAAAGATACGTCTAATGATGATCATTAAGGACTGGTACACGATGAAACATTTAATTAGGCTATATATGATATGACACATTAATGAAGACGCCTATTCATACGAGCGCATACGCCCATGCTAACATGTTAGCACAGAGAAAATACAAATTCCAGTAAGAGATACTTACAGTAGCATGGGTCTTAAAATGGAGTAACAACCCGATTAAGTAAATATATGTGAACAGACTGCGTTCTATGTTGTAGAGTCATTATTATTATTATTAAAGACAGCAATGAGTTATATGTAGAGAAACAAATCCAGTTATGTAATTGTATAAATATGTCTATGAACGAAACTCTACAGAAAACTTTCAGATCCTGTATACGATTCTCCTTTAAGGCCTCGGCTGTAAATAAAATCCTTACCTGTAAGGTAAGGTTGTAAATGAAATCTTTATCCGTAAGTATAGCCTCTTTTGTAAATACAATCTTTATCTGTAAGTATATAAAGCATCGGTTGTAAATGAAGTCTTTACCTGTAAGTAAAGATTAGGTCGTAAATACAATCTTTATCTGTAAGTAAAGCCTCGGTTGTAAATAAAATCTTTATCTGTAAGTAAAGCCTCTGTTGTAAATAAAATATTTATCTGTAAAGTAAAGCCTTCATTGTAAAAAAATCTTTATCTGTAATTGAAGCCTCTTTTCTAAATAAATTTTTTTCGGTAAGTAAAGAATCGGTTGTAAATAAAATCTTTATCTGTAAGCAAACCGTTGTTTGAGAGTAAATGCTTACAAATAAGTAAAGCCTCTTTTGTAGGTAAAGCATAAAAAAAAAACGGATTTAAAGATCATTTGTTATCCGATCTGTCACCTCCCTTTCAAGTTGATCCTTCAACAAACATCCCCGAATTTTTTTTTTCAATCCCCAGTGACGTCATCGTTTCCGTCTCAACTCCCCGATCACTAACGTAGCAAGATTGCTCCTAATCAGCTTTGGATACATTCCTTCTTGAAATATTAATCGCAGGTCGGGAAAGCTCTTTGCTGGCGACTTTTTTCACGCGGTGGGACCTGCTTTCACTCTCTCTTTCTCTCTCTCTCTATCTCTCTCTCTCTCTCTCTCTCTCTCTCCTCTCCTTCTTTTCTTCTTCTTCTTCTTCTTCTTCTTTTCTCTCTCTTTTTCTTTCTTTTTCTTTTTTTCTAGTTTCTCTCTCTCTCTCTCTCTCTCTCTCTCTCTCTCTCTCTCTCTCTTCTTCTTCTTCTTCTTCTTCTTCTTCTCTCTTTTTCTCTTTCTCTTTTCCAGTTTTCTCTCTCTCTCTCTCTTCTTCTTCTTCTTCTTTTTCTTCTTCTTCTTCTTCTTTTTCTTCTTCATATTCTTTTATCTCTCTCGCTTTCTCTTACTCCTCTTTTCCATAGCTCTCTCTCTCTCTCTCTCTCTCTCTCTCTCTCTCTCTCTCTCTCGCGAGATATTTATTTTTCAAAACTGGAACCGGTAACTTCAGGGCCATACCTCGACCACGACAGAAAAAAATAAGAGAGGAATTAAAAGGAATATATATGAAATAAATAAAAATAAAAGAAAAAAGTGGGGTTAATCCTAAGGGATAAAAGGGCAATAAAAAATCATGATTGATTTTTTTATAGTTTCGATAACAGCTGGAATCTCAGAACGATAGTATAATATATATATATATATATATATATATATATATATATATATATATATATATATATATATATACATGCAAACAACAGATAAATCTAATTTAAAAAAAAAAACTGAACACAAGCTGAATGTAATCACAATATCTTCAAAATTTTATTTTTTCAAAAACTGATCATGATTTTCTTTTTTTCGAGTAGAGTAATACATACATACATATATATATATATATATATATATATATATATATATATATATATATATATATATATATATATATATATACACACACACACAAATTTGGTATTATGAAGAAAAAACTCGATACATTTTGAAACCATGGATGAATCATAATGATTGTAACGCATTAGTTTCCATTAATGAATATTCTCACTCGTGAAAGGTATATATAACTACATATAACTATATAACTATATAACTATATATATATATATATATATATATATATATATATATATATATATATAATATTATAAACAATAGATTTGCGAGGTCCAAAAAGAACCGCTTTCTTGGGTCTGGTCAAATCGGGCGCGAGGAATTTCGTTATTACACTTCCTATTCATCCCAGGCGTTTATAAGGAACGGCGAGGGAAGAGTAGGATTCCATTAAAGTTCCTTGCTGTATACTTTCCTGGTTCTTTTGAAAAGGAGAAAGAAGGCTTGCGATGAACTTCTGGAACTTCTGCGCGCACGCGAAAAAAAGTAATTTTGAATCTTTTACGCCTGCCTTGGTGGGGCTCAGCAGGGGGCGGGGGGGGGGGGGGGGGGGTGTGTGGGGGGGGGGGGGGAAGACGGGAGCCTTAAACGAAGTCTTCTTTTTACTTCTTGGAACTGGAAGATAAAAAAATACTTTACTTTCTGGAACGGGAAATTAAATCTAAAAAAAAATATTTATTTTACTTTCTGGAAAGGGAAATAGAATTTTGAAAATTATTGTTTTGCTTTCTGGAACGGGAAACTAAATAGAAAAAATAATTATTTTACTTTCTGGAACGTGAAACTAAAAAAAATTATTTTCTTTCTGGAACGTGAAACAAAAAAAATTATTTTACCTTCTGGAACGGGAAGTTAGATAAAAAGAATAATTTTGTTACTTTCTGGAACGTGAAACTAAACCAAAAATAATTGCTGTACTTTTTGGATCGGGAAACGTAAAGAAAAAGTAATTGTATTACATTTTGGAACAGGAAACGTGAAGAAAAATAATTGTTTTACATAATGGAACAGGATACTAAAAGAAAAAAATTGTTTGGCTTTCTGGAACGGGAATCTAAATAAAATTAATTTTTTTTACTTTTTGGATCGGGAAACTAAACGAAAAAAATAATTGATTTACTTTTTGGAACAAGAAACTAACGGATAAAAATAATGCGTTTGCTTTTTTGGATCGGAACAAAATGGTTCCACTGAGAAACAAAAAGATTATTGTTAGCTGAAAAAAAAAAAAATATTGCTCCACTGAGAAAAAAAAAATTATTGTTCCACTGAGAAACAAAAAAATTATTGTTCCACTGAGAAACAAAAAAAATTATTGTTCCACTGAGAAACAAAAAAAAAAAATTAAAATATCATGTTCCACTGAGAAAAAAAAAAAACAAAAAAAATTTGTTCTACTGAGAAACAAAAAAAAAAAATATTGTTCCACTGAGAAACAAAAAAAAATTATTGTTCCACTGAGAAACCAAAATATCATTGTTCCACTGAGAAAAAAAATTATTGTTCTACTGAGAAACAAAAAAAAAAATATTGTTCCACTGAGAAAAAAAAATATTGTTCCACTGAAAAACAAAAACAAAATCATTGTTCCACTGAGAAACAAAATTATTATTGTTCCACTTATTAGAACGGAAAACTAAAACACAAAACGTGCATTTTTTTACTTTTATTAAGGGAAAACTAAAGCACAAAATGACTGTTTTACTCTTTGAAACCAGAAACAAAAGCAAAAAAGAATATTTTGATTTTGGAACTGGAAACTAAAACAAAAGGCCTACAATTGGTTCCCTTTTGTAATGGGAATCGAAAACAAAATCTACATTGGTTTACTTTATGGAACAATATTTTACTTTTTGTAATAGGAATAAAAATCTCATACTGCTTCACTTTTGTGATGGCGAAAAACATTTTTCAACTTACAATTTCCAACGGGAAACTATGCAAAATTTTCCATTATTCCACATTTTGGAATGGGAGACTAAAAAAGAAGGGGGTGGGGGGGGGGGGGAGACGAGAAAGGGTAAAAACACTAAAACGCCTTAGTACGCTTTTCAGAATACCTCCAAATTGTTTACCTTTCGAGAAGCTAAAGAAGAAGAAGAAAAAAAAAAACTCGTCGAGACTTCCTTTAAGAAATCCGAGATTGAAAAGGACATGTCTAAAATGATTTCCTTCTTGAAATGAGAGACTGAAGGAAAATTCCCCAGAATTTCTTCCTTTTCGCAACCGAGTAGAAAAATATTCTTAATATAATTTTGTACTTTTTTTTTCTAAAGTAGGAGTAAAAGAAAATTTCCAAAAATAATTCCCCAGAAGTCCTGCATTTTCATTTCCAACGTGGTAATTCAAATGTCACAACAGTTTCCCTTTTTTTTGGAATCCAGGTAAAAAAAATCAGAAAAAAATAGTTGTAAAAAATCTTGAGAAAAATATTTTTGAAATGGGATCATAAAAGAAATTCTTGTGGGAAAAAAATAACTTCGAAATTGGAGAATAAGAGAAATTCCTGTGAGGAATAAAAGAATGAACAAATATTTGGCCTTTGTTAAAATAAGACTGATTTCGCAGACTTGAATGAATGAATAGATTGACATTCAATGATGGGAAAAGTGTGGGAAATCTAGTAATTGAAGTGACATGCTACTATAGCAGATTCACATCAACCGTGCATCTAATGTCTAGACCAGTCCGTTACGACGCTCCTAATTGGCTGTTGATAAGCCACTCACAGGGCTGGAAACTCTCAGTCTCTCTCGAGAGTTCACATAAGCAGGATGTATGTTCCACCACCCCTGAGGGATACGTCTGTCAAATGTATTCCTCAGGAGAGGTGGGGTATACATCCTGCCTATGTGAACTCTTTCGAGACAGAGTTTCCAGCCCTGTGATTGGCTTATCACTTTCCGCTACGACCCCGTGGTGGTCTGTGTTGTTGGCACCTATAGCCAGACGCACGATCATGGCTAACTTTAACCTTGAATAAAACAAAAACTACCGAGGCTAGGGGGCTGCAATTTAGCATGTTTGATGATCGGAGGGTGGATGATCAACATACCAAGTTGCAGCCCTCTAGCCTCAGTAGCTTTTAAGATCTGAAGGCGGGCAGGAATAGTGCGGGCGGACACAAGACTAAAATTAATCCCTTTCTTTTCCTTTACTCATTTTTTCATTATATTTCTTCTTCCATTCCTTTACCCACCTTCCTGTTAACTTCCAACACTAACAAAATCCAGAAGCTGATGAAATGTACCGAGAACTTAATTAATAAACAATTTTGACACCAGTCGTCCTTTACATAAACGAATAACTATGGAAGGGAAACAAAAGAAATGAAGCATATATATATATATATATATATATATATATATATATATATATATATATATATCTATATATATATATACATACAACACACACACACACACACACACACACATATATATATATATAATATATATATATATATATATATAATATATATATATATATATATAATATTTGACTTTCCGGTCAAAAAAAAAAAAAACAATCTACGAGCTTCGAGTGTTTCCGCTTTCACTATCAAATAAAGGCAATTTTTTTTAATCCCATTAACTAGATGGAAAGCAACAAGAGACGTGCGGGTGGGTTTTCTTTCCAGGTCATTCATTTGTTTAATTCCGACCTTTTCAAACGATTACATTTTGGCTTTATGTAACACAATACTTCGTGTTACATATTTACTTCTGTAGACAAAGGTTTGCACCGATGGGTATGAAAAGTTTCATCATTTTCTCTCTTTCTGTCACTTTACACACACACACATATACATACACACATGCATACATACATACATACACGCACACAAACACAAACACACACACACACATATATATAAAATATAAAATTGATGGCATAATTTATATCTATGTTGTATATACATTCTCTCTCTCTCTCTCTCTCTCTCTCTCTCTCTCTCTCTCTCTCTCTCTCTCTCTCTATATATATATATATATATATTATATATATATATATATATATATATATATATATATATATATATATTACAGCATAAGGCTGGAGTTCGCATAAAACGTGATTCGAATCCAGCTTGCCGCCAGCCAGTCGACCCAGCTGTGAATGGGTGGTACCAGCTCAAGCTGGTGTCCAGTAAATGCATGGGTCTCGCAGCCTCATCCCTAGCGACACGTCGAGAGCCAAGGGACTAAGTGATTCTGAACTCACTGCATAATCGTTCCGGACGGTTGGTCAGAGATCAGGGGTCGACACGAGGCTTCTAATTGCCTTAAATAACTCGCCACACTTACTACCTGCCTTAAATTGAGCAAGGGCATGTGGTAGCGAGATGCTACCTGAATGTAAATCGTTCAATCAACAAATATCTATTTTGTTCAATTCCAGTTTTTCAACATATAAGCACAATGACCAAATGAGGAAGAAATGGTAACGTATTAAAACACATGAAAAAAATGACAGTTAAAGGAACTGTGAATAAGAAAATAAGTGACTTAATGGAAAATATAACGCGAAACAATAATAGTAATAGGAAAAAATATTAAAATAACCAGAGAACAAGACCAAAGAAATATCATGATACAAACCTTTTAAAAAAAATAACAACAGACAATAACGTACACAGGATGCTACCAAAAAAAAAAAAATGATATAAAGCAACAACCTCATTAATGCTGAATATGCCGTGATTTTTAACAATGGCAACAATAAAAGAATGAAAAAACTATAGAATATGCGGTGATTTTCAACAATGGGAGCAAAAAAAGCAAAAAAAAAAAAACATCTTTAAAGTGTTTTTTAAAGTGGTGGACGGTCTGACACTTTTGGCCCAGATTAAAGGAACGCTTCCTCACCCCCTCCGTCACCTCCCCTCCTACCTCATAATGGCCCGAATAGGAACCCGCAACTTCTACCCCAGCGCCCCCCCTCCCCCCCCAAACGAAATCCAGCCAGACTTGATAAAACGCCGTAAAAAAATTAAGAAAAAATTGGGAAAAAAATCGACGAGAGAAAAAAACAAAAAAAAGAAGCTGAAATGGCATGAACTATAGAATTGAATTTACAACACGTCAGCAAAATATCCTCCAATATGTATACGCATT
>NC_087211.1:89121222-89128722 GCF_015104395.2 Macrobrachium nipponense | reverse complement strand
CTGTGATAGACAAAAAATAATAATAATAATAACAAATAAAAATTAAGTTAGTCGTAAATGGTTATCAGAGCAAGAAATACAAAATATCCATTATTTTCTCACAGAACTCTCAAGAGGTCAATCATTCCAGATGGCCGTTAATCTAGGCAACACCTACAACAAGGAAGCCGGAAAGCCGGAGGATTTAGCCTCTTTTAGGAGAAATGACTCAACGCAGACGACCCCGTCTGACCTCCCCAACACCGGTTTAATTGAATTTCCGACCATATCGTGTGTGTGGCGTCATTGACTCGACTTTGAACAATCGAAGTTCGAGAGCCGCCCCCTAACCCCCTCCCCTCGACTGCCTAAGTACAATTAATATCTCCTCAGGCGATCGCCCTCTATATTCTCTATATATTCCGTTCCGTTTATGAAGTGGCAATTTCTCCCAGGAGGTATCTGATGGGGCTGAAGTACTATCCAACACCTACGGATAATAACAGAGACGTTTGGAGACCAAGTTTCGCTCAGTCGAATCTATATATATATATATATATATATATATATATATATTATATATATTTAAGTCGAGTTAAGCTGAATATAAAATCTAAGCCAAAGGGCAAGCACTGAGATCTAAGAGGTCATTCAGCGCTGAAATGGAAATTAACAGCAGAAGGTTTGAAAGGTGTAACAAGCGGAAAACCTTAAAGCAGTTTGCACTATGAATCAAGTGTTACGAGAGGGTGGAAAGTAAGACGGAGAAAGAGAATATGAAAGGAGGTAGAGTAAAAGGAACGAAAGTGGTTGCACCTAGGGGCCGAAGGCACGCTGCAAAGAACCTTAAGTAATGCATGCCTACAGTGCCCAGCATGAGGTCCACTGATGGCACTACCCGCTATACGGGCTATAGGGAGATTTGATTTGAGTCGAGCGCTTGGGAACTCTTTCATTCGGTTTAACGCAAGAAGTAAGAGGGAGGTAAGAGTGGTTGGACAGCAAAATAACGACAATTCGTAGGCTCGCTACCCTATGCTACGGAGCTATGCTAGCTGTATTCGATATGTGTGTGTTCAAACCGATAGCTTTGAATGTCTGCGAACAACTCATGCGAGTAGGTTAAGTATCTATTGTTAATCTGCTCATCTTTACTGCTATATTTAAAGTTAGTTTTTAAACTAATCTATGCAATCATTTATATTCTTCGCACATTTAACTCTCCAGTTTTAAAGTGCCGAAGGCACGCTGCAAAGAACCTTGAACTGACGGCACTATCCCCTCCTACGGGGACGAAGGAAATGAAGCACAGCGATGTAAAAGTGGCAATGGGAGGACACTCCACAGATGTATTAAGTAGCAGAGAAGTTGGACAGCAGAAGTGACGTAAGGCAGCGGAAAGGGAGGCTAAATCAAACTTATATTTGGGTGCAGGGCCGAAGAGACGTTGCAAACACCCTTAGATAACGTCTACAGTGCACCAAGTAAGGTGCACTGACGGCGCTACCCTCCTACAAGGGCTTCTGGGGATGTCCGTGCGGTAAAGTATTAAGGGGGAATAAGAAGCCAGGTGCGGTCCTCAGATCTCGGGAAACCAACCACAACACGCCAAGGTCTCTCAGACGGCCTTACAACGCGTCAGAACGCCTACCCACATCACGGGCTGCCCACGAGCAAAAGCCCGTGTTGGCATATGGCCAGTCGAATCTCACATGACCATCTCACCTGGTCTGACAATCAAAGTTACTTTTTATGATTGTTTAGCTATATTTTCGAGTTTAACCCTTACATAGTTCGTCACTTTCAACACAAATTAAAAAATGAAAATATCAGAAAACAGCGAAAAATAGCAACGAGTAAGTGATCCAATTACTTGATAAAGGATGCTTGAATTTAGGAATTCACCAGCATACGACATCACCTGGAGAGCCAACCAACTAAGTGCGTGATTCAGCCATAATTGGATTAAGAGATTTCCGAAGGGTTCAAGCTGGTGGAGAGTGGTCAAGTTTCTCCAGCTCCTCTTCCTCCGCAAAGGATATAGAAAACGGATATCAAGAAAAATGTTTTCCTCTGCAAAGGATGTAGAAAACGGATATGGAGAAAAATGCATATTCCGCAAAGGATGTAGAAAACGGATTGGGGAATAGCAGCTTACTTTTGTTGAAGAGTGTACTTTACAGGGGGTAGCAACTAAGTCTTTTCAATTTTTCCATGACGTTCGTTCGAGCGGTTCCGTTTTTAAAAACAAAAAGAAAAGTGACATTTGGTGAACTAGTATTACAGCAGAGCCCCAATTCTCAGCACAATGAAAAAATGGAATGAAGCTCTGTATAGAATCAGAGTACGGTAGAGTTTCAGCTCTAGAGCGAAAACATAAGCACTCGCTGTAAAATAATTTGGGGAATGATCCTTAGCGGAACTGGGCGTAGTGAAGTATAAATTCGTTATGGATAATGTTTGTTTGTTTTTGTTTTTTTGTATGGTGCTTTTATGTTGCATGGAACCAGTGGTTATTCAGCAACAGGACCAACGGCTTCACGAGACTTCCGAACCACGTCGAGAGTGAACTTCTATCCCTAGAAATACACATCTCTCACTCCTCAATGGAATGCACGATAATCAAACTCGCGGCCACCGAGGTAGCACGCCAACACCATACCAACCACGTCACTGAGGCAATGTTACAGATGAGGGAATTTTGCTTTTCACCAACCTCGTTCAAAACTGCTTTACATTACTAAAGTTCCAATATTACGAGGCAGAACCAATTCTGCAAATATGATTTGTTTCGCGAGGTAATTCAAGACTAAAAAAAATATTTCACGATTTATTGCAAAGGAAAAACGTTTAGCTATCTTGACAGGTTTCTAGAATTATTTACGATCTGCTTGAGTCTCTGATTGACATAAAATTCCACCTGGTGATGATATGCATATTCATTTGTATGTGTAACTATGCGTATATGTATATACATATGACAAACACACAAACGCACGTTTTGTATACATACACACACATATATATTATATAAAACAATGTATACATATACATATATGTGAGTGTGCATGTGTGTGACCAATGAACGCATGCGCACGTGTTTCACAGAAATAAATTTCTGACTTATACATATGTATATATATATAGATATATATATATATATATATATATATATATATATATATATATATATATATATATATAGTATATATATATACTTATATGTATATATACAGAGAGAGAGAGAGAGAGAGAGAGAGAGAGAGAGAGAGAGAGAGAGCATATTTCTACAAAAGCCAGTGCGAGCGTAGTACTTCAGCAGCTTACTCGGAAAACGGAGTAACCTGATAGTACCCATTAGCAATTTCTCCCCCGTCGTACAGAACATGCAACACGGCTTACAGAGGCCTGTCACTGAAATTCGATTACACTCGCTTCTGAAACTGTATACACCTATTACCCTCCCCCGGTCTGTACACTTGAAATGGTTAAATGTAAGTCGTATATTCCGGTCAGCATTACTTGCGTATATAAGTACGAAAGCCGGGCGAGGAAGGTAATAGCAATCATTATTTGCTTTTGTTTGTGTTCAGTATCAGTGACAGATAATTTATGACTTAATCGGGTAACCAGTTTCATGTGTATGGACGCCTTGATTTTGTATTTTTTTTTATACACAGGAAGTACAAAATTGATTTTGTCCTTGTCTGTACATAGAAAACACATGATTTACTTTTCATTTTTCAATACATAGAAAATAAAATTTTTTGTATTTTTATACACAGAAAATACACAATTGATTTTGTATTTTTAATCACAGAAAATACAAAACTGATTTTGTATTTTTCTATACAAAGAAAATACAAAATTCATTTTGTATCTTTATACACAGAAAAGACCAAACTGATTTTGTAATTTTCTATACACAGAAAATAAACATTTACTTTGTAGTTGTTATACGCTGAAAATACAAAATTGATTTTGCATTTTATTATTCACAGACAATACAAAATTTCGTAATTTTCATACATAGAAAAAACAATTGGTTTTGTATTTTTCATACACAGAAAATACAACATTGATTTTCTACTTTTCAAACAAAGAGAACACAAAATGGATTTTGTATGTTCATACATATAAAATCCAACATTTATTTTCAATTTTTTTTTTACAGACTAAGAAATTAATTTTGTATTTCTATACATATAAAACACAACACTTATTTTCCGTTTTATTATTATACGCAGAAAATGCAAACGATTGGGGTAGGTCAGGGCAAGCAAATTCTGCCATCAGTATGACCACTCCACTGAACCACGCTTTGCAAACACTACATTCAACGTTGCATTTTGCAAAATAAAAAACCTCAATAGGATGTTTATGGCTTTGAATGTTAGTTTCCTATGGAAATCAGTCCGTAAGCGCGGAGGAGTTAATTAATATTTCATGTGTTTTTTCTCTCTAGATTTCAAAAGCTATTCATTTATTCATTTCACAGCAAAGGTTCATAATAGATGAGCCAAGAACCTATTTATTTTACGAACGCTACGTAACGAATAATTTATTTTTCGCTCGGGGAGGAAACCTACAAACTACTTTGTCTTGTTGAGGGCGGGGTGGGGCGCTGTTGTTAGAAAAGCCCTATGGGAAAGCCAAGAACCTATTTATGTTATGAACGTTACGCAACGAATAATTTAATTTTCGCTTACTCGGGGAGGAAACCTACAAAATAATTTGTCTTGTTTGGGGCGGGGGTTGTTAGAAAGGCTTAAAAAGGTCTGAAAAAGGTGTTTCCCATTTGATTTAAAGATACAGGAATTTTAGTGTAGGTTATTTATGATTTATTTATTTGAATGAAATCGTAAAAATAAATAATGTGCAATTTAAACAGTACAGAGCAATTATTTCTGATAAAATATAGCTCATGTTTGCTAATTTTCGTTGGTGAAACAACGCTCTATTGGACCGTAGATTTGAGCACGCGCCCTGAGTAAGCTGGAGGTCGGATCGCGTCTTGTTATTTTATGAATGCTGCGGACCGAACAATTTCACCTTTAATGTACTGGTAAAACATTTATGAATTGGAGTACAATTAATAGCGAAGATCAGTCTATCAATGTAATGTAATTTATCAACTGTAGTAAAATGAGTGACCTTAATCTCGTCACCTATTTTTTATCGTAAATAATCCTGATTTAAATAAAAGGAGAGAATCTTGTTTGTAACTCGCAGAAAATATATTGAAATGGTTGCTTAGTTACTGAATTATCGACGAAGGATCCTTTACTTTCAATCATATTTTCTGTCGCCTGGCAAGAAGGCAAGGAAGCCAATTAATTTAAGAATTAATTTATGAAAAAGCTAATAATGAGGTCTTATGCAAAAAAAAAAAAATAATAATAAATAAATAAATAAAACAATTCTTAGAATTCGGGTTGTCTATATGAATCTTTTGATAGTAAGGAAAGCTGACATTATAATGGGGGAAAAAAGTAAAATATTTGTTGAAAGTTCATGTTTACAAAAACAATGAAAACAAAGAGCATTTTGCTTTTTTTAACATCGGTGGTAACACACACACACACACACACTAATATATCCCGTCTATAAAGATTATGCACACCCACGCACGCAAGCACGCACGCGCGTGCGCCCACACACACACACACACACAATATATATATATATATATATATATATATATATATATATATATATATATGTATATATATATATATATATATATATATATATATATATATATATATATATACATATACATATACATATATATATATATATATAATATTATATATATATATATATATATATATATATATATATATATGTAAGTGTGTGTGTGTGTGTGTGTGTATTTGTGCGTGTGTATTCAGAATTTTAATAATAATAATAATTGATGACTATCATAAGTCTTCGTCAATGTAATTAGAATCTCATTACCCATAAGAAACTATAAGAAAAACAATAAAATTAACGCTCGCCACCGTCTTCCTTGCATAAATTCTTGACAGCCAAACACTCACCTGGAAAGAGACGTTTAGCTTCAGAAACAGTGGTAATAGTAATAATTGCGTGGCTTTAGCTGAATATATATATATATATATATATATATATATATATATATATATATATATATATATATGATACCGATATATACTATTCCGTACATCATATTTCACTTACAGTCGTAACTTATATCCCATATAAAACCACAGATCTCACCTGGTTTGCTTCAAAAACAATATAATAATAATCATTGCGTGGCCTTAGCTGAATATATATATATATATATAGATATATATATATATATATATATATATATATATATATATATATATATGATATATATATATATATATATATATATATATATATATATATATATATATATATATATATATATATATATATATATATATATATATATATATATATATATAACTGTATATACTATACATCATATTTTAACCTACATTCATTAACTTATATCCCAAGGGATATAACAACAAGGATGTCCATTTCTTATCTAAAAAGGTGAAGCAATCTATTTCTTGTTTGGGAAGAAGAAGAAAAAAGGAAGAAGAGCGAGACGCAACCCTTTTCGTAACCAGAAAGAAGAAGAAGAAAAAAGGAAGAAGAGCGAGACGAGATCCATTTCGTAACCAAGAAGAAGAAGAAAAAAGGAAGAAGAGCGAGAAGAGATCCATTTCGTAACCAGAAAGAAGAAGGAAAAAGGAAGAAGAGCGAGACGAGATCCATTTCGTAACCAGAAAGAAGAAGAAGCAAAAAGGAAGAAGAGCGAGACGAGATCCATTTCGGAACCAGAAAGAAGAAGAAGGAAAAAAGGAAGAAGAGCGAGACGAGATCCATTTCGTAACCAAGAAGAAGAAGAAGAAAGCGAAAAATAAAAGAGGCACTCATGACACTCCTGGGAAACTTCCAACACCGGAGAAGAATCCGCGAAATTTGGAGTACTTCCCAAGAGCGCGGGAAATAGTTTCAAGTTCTAGGCCGAGGGAGACGCTCCAGAAACCACCCAATGAGGTTTGCTTGGTGCGTCTCCAGAGGTAGATAATATCATCGCTTACTCGGCAAATAAAAGGTACAAACTATACTTTGTTGTTTTTGTTCTTTTTCCTCTTCTCTTCTTTTTCTTCTTCTTCTTGCTGTTGTTGGTCTTGTATGGGGGGAGGTGGGTAGGAAAGCCTTATGGAAAAGCCTTTTAAAAGGTCTGAAAAAGGAATTTTAGGGTAAGATACTCACGATTTATCAGAATGAAACTGTAAAAAATAAATAATGTGCATGATGAACAGTATAGAACAATTATTTCTAATAAAATACTTGTTGTTGTTGTGTTCTTTTTCTCCTTCTTCTTGCTGTTGCTGGTCTTGTGTGGGGGAGGGGGGTAGGAAAGCCCTATGCAAAAGGCTTTAAAAATGTCTGAAAAAGGTGTGTCGCGTTCAGTTAAAGATATAATAATTTTTGGATAGGATTACTTGT